>NC_133660.1:141123410-141383060 GCF_037893015.1 Macrotis lagotis | reverse complement strand
AAGTACATATTAAAACAAATATTTAATATTTTTGCCAATTTTGAGGTACATATTCTTCTCATCTCTCCCTGCCCTCTCTATTAGTGAGAAGTAATTCTATGTAGGTCTTGTAAAACAATGTCTGGATTCAAAGACTTACAAACTGTGTGACCCTGGACATGATTTACCCCTGTTTGTCTCAGTTTCTCATCTCTAATATTAGCTGGAGAAGGAAATTGCAAATCACTAGTATCATTGCTAAGAAAAAACCAGATGAGGTCATAAAAAACGGATACAACAGCAACAACTAAACATAAACAGTAACAAGAAAGGAAACACAATAAAAAAACAATAAAAAGCTGAAAAACATGCTTTAATATATACACACACCCACTCTCTCTCTCTGTTTCTCCCCAACAAAGGGAAGAGATTAAATAGCATTTTTCAACATAAGACCTTCAGAATTGTCAATTCAGGAATGGTTGAACAAGTTAGATTATAGGAGTGATATAGTGATGTGGAATACTACTGTGCTATAAGAAACCATAAATGATTGGACTCTAGAGAAGCATGGAATAACTTACAGAATCTGATGCTGAACAAAGGGAGGAGGACCAAGAGAACATTGCACATACTAAAGAACTTTGTGAGTTTATCAACCTTGATGGATGCATCTCCTCTCAGAAGTTCAGAGAGCTCAGACAGCCCTAGGACACCAGCTATGTACAATGCTATCTTCATCTATTGATAGAAAAAATAAATCAAATAAATAAATAAATAAATAAAACCAAACAAAACCCTACAGAATCTGAATGAACACTTCACTTCCTTTATATAAATTTCTTTTTTATCTTTCCTATCTCATGGATTTCTTTCTTTTTCGTTAATTTTAATTCCTCATTCTAAAAATGACTAATCTGTAAACATATGAAACTTAATTCTGTACATATAATAATCACCTGAATGTTTACCACTGTTTGGTTAGAAGGTGGAAGGAAATCATGTAACATAAAAATATGCATATGTATGTGGATGAATGTCAAAAAATTTTCATAACATATAATAAAAAATAAATAAAGCATCAGTTAAAAATTTTTTCATGACTTTGTAAGACATTTTTTCACAGATGGACATTGCCTCAATGCCCAATTATTAGCCACCACAAAAAGAACTGCTATTGGAAATGGGATCCAACATAGTGAGGTAAATCTTGAAATTATTCGAGGTCTCTCCAACACCACTCTAAATACTTTTCAATAATGACTAAACAAATTCTAAAGTTGCAGAATCCAGAAAAAAAATTGAATGTAACAATTTTCCTTGGAACTTGGAAAATCTGGGGGAAGGGCCTGCTGCACCTGGGTCAGAAAGAAGAATAAATCCGTGGAGACAGTTAGAAGAAATCAGCCCCAGCAATCCATGAACAGGAATTGGGGTTTCTGGATCAGTGGCAGTGGTGGTTGTTTCCTTATCTCAGTCAAGAAATTGCCAAGGAAAACTAAGAAAGTCAGTAGGGAAATTCTGCCTCAGTAAGGTGACATTAGAGCACATCCTATAGGCTTCAAAGGGCAGATCTAATTCCAGAAGAACTAGAGCAGTTCTTAGAAGCCTCTGGATCAGCAGAGGCAAATGTTCCTGGAGCTCTTGGTAAGGGGATCAGAGAGTAAGGGAGTCAGAAGGATATTACAGGAATCTCTATGCTATCACTGAGGCAAGACTGGGCTGCATTGCCTATAATCAGATCAGGCTTGTAGTATTGGGTCCCAGAACAAGTAAGATAAGAAACACAGCAGAGTTTATTGTCCTTGTGGAGTAGGGACTGCCCTCACAGATCCAACGCTTAAAAAAGTGTTTTTGACTAGCCACAGAAAACAGCATAAGCTAGAAGAGTAATCAAAATCTATCCTTAAATCTTGGCTCCTTCGATTTGAAAACTTGGGGCAGCTAGGTGCAGTGGATAGATTACCAAAAACCTGGAGTCAGGAGTACCTGAATTCAAATCAGACCTCAGACAAATAATTATTATCTAGCTGTGTGACCATAGGCAAGTCACTTAACCCCTTTGCCTTTCAAAATAAAAAAAAAGGAAAAGAAATGTGCAGGTCACCATAAATGTTTCTGAAAATAGCTACAATAAACCCCAAATCATGGGATAGTGAAGCCTCTACCCTGGAATCAGAGTTCCCACCTCAAGAAAGAGTTAAAATCAAGTCATAGACTGAGAAAATGAAGAGACAAGAAAAAATACTCACTATAAACAGCTACTATGCTCATAACGATATAAAAATACATACTCAGAAGATTAAAAAATCAAAGTTTCTATATCCAAAGTCTCCAAGAAAAATATGAATTGGTGTCAGAATATGGAAGAGCTCAAAAAGAATTTTGAAAATCAAGAAAAGTAGATAGAGGGAAAATTGGGAAGAGAAATGAGAGTGATGATTGAAAATCATTAAAACTGAGTCATAAGCCTAGTGGAGACAAAATAAAATACTGAAGAAAATAGTATCTTAAAAATTAGCCCAAGCCAAATGAAATCAAAAATTAAAGATCCAAAAGAAATTGAGGAGAAGGAGGTATTAAAACCTGGAACTGGCCAAATGGAAAAGGAGCTACAAAGGTTCAATAAAGAAAATTTTAAAATATAGAATTGAACAAAAAGAAGCTAAAGACTTGTGAGAAATAAAGAAGTAAAACAAAAAGAATGAAGAAGTTGAAAAGAATCTGAAATAAATTATTGGAAATACAACTTACCTGGAAAATAGATCCAGGAAAGATAATTTAAAAATTACTGAAAAGTTATGATCAAATAAAGAGACTAGTTATCATCTTTCAAGAAATAATCAAGGATAATTGCCCTGATATTCTAGAAATTGAGGGTAAAAAATAAATTAAAATAATCCATTTATAACCTCCTTAAGGAGATCCCAAAGGATATTATGGTCAGGTTTCAGAGCACCCATGTCAAGAAGAAAATAAAACAAGCAACCTTAAAGAGACAATCCAATTTACATGTATTCACATTCAGGTTAAACACAAGATTTAGCATTTCTACATTAACATATTTCCAGAAGACAACAGATCTTGGATTTCAACTACAATTTAACTATCCAGAAAAATTATACATTTTCTTTCTGGGGAAAAGATGAATTTTCATGAAATGGTGAAGTCTAAAGAGAAAATTTGATCTTCAAATATGAGACTAAAGTGAAGCATACAAAGGGATATGAGAAAGACAAACTGCAAAGGACTTAGTAATGTTGAACTGCTTATATTCCTGGATGGAAAGATGATAATGATAACCCATGTAAACTTTCATATTTATTGGGGAGTTAGAAGAGGTATATTTAGTCAAGATATAGATGGGAATTGAATATGAAGGGATTTTATATTAAATAGATAGAGTGAAGGGTGAGAGAAGTATGTGGATTTTTCATGGGGTAAGTTATTTCACATAAAAGCAGCAAAAAAGGCATTAGCAGTGGAGTTGGAGGGGGCAAGTTGATGGGAAGTGAATGAGATTAATTCTCATCACAATTGCCTCAGAAAAAATAACATACACATTCAATTGGGCATAGAAACTTATGTTAACCTAGAGGAAAATAGGAGGTAATGCGTTTAGGAAAGGGGGGGGTAAGTTACAGAAGGGAGGGAATATTGTGAGAGGGGGTAGTTAAATACAAGCTACTTTTGAGGCTGCATAGAGTGAAAGGAGAGAGAGGAATAAAGAGTGAGGGAGTAATTGGACAAAGAGAAGTAAAGTTGGCAAGAGTAACTTGCTCCAAAAATTAAAAGTTTTTATGACATGCAAATGCTTATAATTCTCCATGGGAAAATGTTAGTCATAACTCATGAACTCTTTATTAAGGCATATAATGAATTTTAAAGGATAATATAATAAAGCAATCCAGTTAAGGTGTGAGAGAAGAATGTACTGGGAGAAAGGGAAAATGGGAGATAGAATGGGATATATTTGTTCAAATAAGAGGCAAGAGAAAGCTTTTACATTGGCATTGGTGACCCTGGACTTGAGGAGTAGTGAATGAGTCTTACTCTCATAAAAATTGACTCATATAAGGGATAAAATATGCATTCAATAGGGTTTAGAAATAAATATTACTTAGAAAAAAGTAGGAGGGGGAGAGGATTGAAGAAAGGGGGATGATAGAATGGAGAAAGACTGTCAGAGTAGGTAGTCAGAATCAAAATATTTCTGAAGAGGGAAAAGGTCAACACAGAGACATACTGCAATAAAAGAGGGGTAGGGGAATAGGATGGAGGGAAATAAAGTTAGCAATAGTAACTTTGGGAAAAGATATTGAAATAAGTTTTTATATGTGATCTTAGTTTTCACACCTAGAGAACTGAGAAAAATGTGTAAAAATTAAGAGCTTTTACCCATTTGATGAATGATCAAAAGATATAAATAGTTTTTAGATGAGGTTATAAGTGCTGTCTTTGGGCATAGTAAAAATGTCATAACACTATTGATTTGAGAAATGCAAATTAATAGAATTCTGAAGTACTATCATAGTTTTTGATTTGGTTAATTGGACAAAAAAGAGAAAATGAGAAAGGGTGATATTTCCATACACTAGGGAAATATGAGACATTAATACACAATTGGAGGCATATGGAAATCAATCAGTGATTTTGTAGGGCAAGTGGGAACTGTGAGTAAAGGAATAAAAAACCTATGCTTATTTTTGATGAAATTCCAGAACTAAATTGTAAAAAAGATGAGAAAAAGGAAAGAAAAGAATCTTTATGTGTAAGGAGATTTATAGCAGCTCTTTTCTGGTGTCAAAGAATTAGAATTTGAGTAACTGGCCATTAATTGAGAAATGACTGAATAAATTGTGGTATATGATTATGCTGAAATGCTATTCTCCCATAAGAAATGTTGATCAAGATACTCTTAGAACAATCTGACCTTACAAACATGAACAAATGCAATGAGAAATATACTATATACAATACCAGCAATATTGAAGGTTGAACAATTGTAAATGACTTACCTTTTCTGAAAAATGCTGTGACCCAAGACAACTCTGAGGAACTGGGGATAAAGAACACTATCCAGAGTGGGGGCGGGGAGACAGCGCCAAGGTGGTGGAGTAGAGGCAGGATTTTCCACAAACTCTACCCTAAACCTCTCAAAATATTTTAAAATAATAACTGTTAGCAAATTCTAGAGTGATAGGACCTAAAAAAAGTTTGAGTGAAACAATTTCCCAGCCCAAGACAACTTGGAAGATCTGTAGGAAGGGTCTGTTACACTGGGTTTAGAAAGGTCAACAGCACAGACTGGGTTTGTACCAGATGAGACAGAGTAATCTGTTTCCAGTCATCCAGGAAAATCCCACAGGGAACTCCAGACACTGGGTGGATGGGTGGGTAGGGTGCCTGAGACTATGGCAGTAGTGGAAAATTTCCAGATAACTCAGCCCAAGGATTGCCAAGGGTAACTTGGAGGGGGAGAAGGAAAATTCTGCCACACTATGAGTGTAGAAACCAGTCCAGTGCAGGACCCAGTGCAGACTAAGTTCTGGAAACCAGGAACAGACCTGGGGAGTCACCTGGCAAGAAACCCTCCAAAAGTTGTTTTCAGAATACTCAGGCCAAAGACAGTAATGGTGGTTGGAGGAGATGGCAGAGATCTTTCCACTATCTATTATTGAAAGGGGACTCTCTGTCTTTGCCCATGATCATATCCAGGCTACAGCCTGGACCCCAGTCTCAGCAAAAGGATCTTTAATACCATAGCTGAGCAGAAAGCCTACTCCAGGACAGAGGGGCATGCTTGTTGTCATCCACAGATCAGGCCACAGACCAGGAAGCAATCAGAGCCTCTGATAATAAATTGAAGGAATTGATTCCCCAGGAGGTGTACCCTTAAAAATATCTTCAAAAAGCCTTCTAAAGCTTGTGGCAGTGGACCCTCCACCCTGGAAGAAGAGCCCCACCTTAAAAATAATGAAAATCAAGTCATATAACTGAGAGATTTGGGAGAGAGAATATCATCTGTATGCAGAGAAAGAACAATGGAGATTAATTGAAGATCAATGATTATTTAGTTTCATTTTTAAAAAGTTTTCTTCCGTATTTTATGTTTGTTATCTATAATATTTTCTTTCTTCCTGATAATATGTTTTTTTCTCTCAGCACATTCAATTTTGATCTCTGCATATCATAAAAAACAAATGGAGACTATATCAGAATGCATTCAGTTGGGGGAAGGGAGGAGGATATGAAAGGAGGGGAAAAATTGTAAAATTTAAAACTTTGGAAAAAAGGATTGGTAGAAACTGCCATTGTATATAATTGAAAACAAATAAAATATATAATAAAAATTCAAATCATATACTGGGGAGATTAACAAACATCAGAAGAAGAAAATCTGACCATAGAAAAATACTCTGGTCCTATAGAGATCCATATAAACACTCAGCAGAAAAGAAAATCAAAGCTTCTATAACCTCAACCCCCATGAAAAATAGGAATTCATCTCTGACTATGGAAGAGCTCAAAAAAAGGTTTTGGAAATCAAGTAAGGGAGGTTAAGGAAAAATTTGAAGGGGAAATGAGAACACCATGAGAAAATCATGAAAATCAAATCAGCAATTTGGTGAAGTAGATAAAAAAATTCTGAAGAAAATAACATTTTAAAAACAATTTAGGTCAAATGGAAAAAGCAGGCCAAAATGAGATGAATGCTTTTAAAAAGCAGAATTTTCCAGAGGAAAAATATATAGAAAAGCTCTCTGAAGAAAATTATCCTTCAAATGTAAAATGGAGCTAAGGAAAACAGAAGATATTGTGAGAAATGAAGAAACAATAAAACAAAACCAAGAGAATGAGAAACTAGAAGAAAAAAATATCTAAATGGAAAACAGATCCAGGATAGATAATTTAAAAATTATTGCACTTCTTGAAAGTCATGATCAAGAAAAGCATCTAGACTTCATTTTTTTTCAAGAAATATTCCAGGAAAATTGTCTTAATATTCTAGAAGCAGAGGGAGAAAATAGAAATTGAGGGAATCATTTGATCACCTCCATAAAAAGGTTGCAAAATAGAAAATTGGAATATTATCTTCAAATTCCAGAATGCCCAAATCCAAGAGGAAATATTACCAGCAGTCAAAAAGAAACAATTTAAATATTTTGTGGCTACAATCATGGTAATACAAGGTTTAGTGACTTCTATTTTAAGGCCTCATCAAACTTGGAATATGATATTCCAGAAGGCAAGGAGTTTGGATTACAACCAAGAATAAACTACCCACCAAAACAGAATGTACTCTTTCAAGGAAATATGGACATTTAATAAAATGTGGGACTTTCAAACTTTCCTCTTGAACTGAGCAAATTTGAATAGAAAATTCTATCTTCAAGTACATGACTCAGATGAAGTATAGAGAGGGTGGATAGGAAGGGCATATTTGGAGGGATTTAATTATGTTGAACTGAATGTACTCCTGAATGGGAAGTTGAAACTGTTAACTCACATGAACCTTTTCATTTAATTGGGCATTTCGAAGGAGAAAATTTAGAAAAACACAGAGTGAACTAAAAATTAAGGCATAATATATTATATAGTTAGAGTTAATGGGCAATGAAAGAATGAACCTGGAGGAAGGGAAAGGAGAGGTAGAATGGGTTAAGATA
Source organism: Macrotis lagotis (assembly GCF_037893015.1). Taxonomy (NCBI): domain Eukaryota; kingdom Metazoa; phylum Chordata; class Mammalia; order Peramelemorphia; family Peramelidae; genus Macrotis; species Macrotis lagotis. Next base: position 141,375,411 of record NC_133660.1, on the reverse strand, counting down.
TTTGTCATAAAATAGCCAAGAAAAAACTTTTGTAAAGGAGTTGTGAAGAGGAAGGTGAGGGGGTAATGAGTTAATTTTCACTCTTATCTGAAGTGGCTTAGAGAGGAAATAACATACACACTCAATTTGGGATAATAATCTATCTTACCATAGAGGAAAAAGGAGATGAAAAATATGGTAGAAAGGGAATGGGAGGGGGGAGGTAGAGCAAACAAAGAGGGAAGATAATTCATGAGACACTTATGAAGAGGAACAGGGTAAAAAGAGAGGGAGAAAAAATTTGGAGTGGGAAGGAATAGGATGGATGGAAAGATAGCTAGAAATATAAAATAAGAAAAATATTAAAGAAATTTCTCTGTGGGTCCTGAATATGTGTAACAATGCAAAATCATTATTTTCAATCCAACAAATTTCTTTGTAAAAAGGTCATATTGCTGGATCAAAGGGTGTGTTCATTTTTGTTGCCCTTTGAGCTCAATTCCAAATTTCTCTCCAGAAAGGTTGGATGAGTTCACAGCTCCACCAGCAATGTAATAGTGTAGGAGATTTCCCACAATCCTTCCAACAATGATCATTATCCTTTTTTATCATATTGGCCAGTCTGAGAGGTATGAGGTGGTACCTCAGAGAAGCTTTGATTTGCATTTCTCTAATAATTGATGATTTAGAGCAATTTTTCATATAGCTATGAAGAATACCAGCTGTATCCAGATAAAGAGCCATGGAGTGTGAAGAGATTTTAAGAACTATTCCCTTTAATTTAGGGAAAAAAACCCTGATATCTTATTGTCTGATTTGGTTATGTCTTCTACTTTTTTGTTTTTTTTCCCTTAAGGATGTGATTTCTCTCTCATCACACTCAATTCGGATCAGTGTACAACATGGCAACAAAATAAAGACTGAAAGAGTGTTTTCCATGGGGGTGGGGGAGAAGGAATTAAGATTGGGAGAAAAATTGTAAAACTTAAAACTCAAATAAAATCTTTAAAAATAAAAAAGATTATATTGGCAGAAAAAAAGTATTTATGTTGATTAAACGTGAGAAGCCCTGAAGTTGTTACTATTTTATCCTAATTTTCCTCCCCAGGGACAAGCAAAATAAATTTAATGGCCTTTTCCATTTGGTGATTCTTCAAGTCTTCTTTTCTAATTAAGGGTAAAAGAGTTACTCATAGATGCACTAAGATTGCCTAGAAGGATCACTAGAATTGTAAAAAGAAAGATCTGCATTTGGATGACACATTTGCCATTTAATTGCTATATGAATATGATCATATTCTGATTTTCTAATTAATTTTCAACACTTGATCTTAGTGAAAAGGCTGAGAGGATATTCAATTTAATTTTCCATGAAATGGGCACAATCAATCAACTAACATTTATTACATACAGCAATATGTCAAGCGTTGGGAACATGCAATGACAAACGTGTAATGTTTTTTTAAATTTTTATTAAAGATATTATTTGAGTTTTACAATTTTCCCCTAATCTTGCTTCCCCCACAAACCCACCCCACAGATAGCACTCCATCAGTCTTTACTTTGTTTCCATGTTGTACCTTGATCCAAATTGGGTGTGATGAGAGAGAAATCATATCCTTAAAGAGAACAGAATTCTCAGAGGTAACCAGATCAAACCATAAGACATCTGGGTTTTTTTCCCCCCGAATTAAAGGGAATAGTCCTTGTACTTTGCTCAAACTCCACAGCTCCTTATCTGGATACAGATGGTACTCTCCTTTGCAGATAACCCAAAATTGTTCCCAATTGTTGCACTGATGGAATGAGCAAGTCCTTCAAGTTTGAACATCACTCCCATGTTGCTGTTAGGGTGTACAGTGTTTTTCTGGTTCTGCTCATCTCACTCAGCTTCAGTTCATGCAAATCCCTCCAGGTTTCCCTGAAATCCCATCCCTCCTGGTTTCTAATAGAACAAAAGAGTTCCATGACATACATATACCACAGTTTGCTAAGCCATTCCCCAATTGAAGGACATTTACTGGATTTCCAATTCTTTGCCAACACGAACAGGGCTGCTATAAATATTTCTGTACAAGTAATGTTTTTACCCTTTTTACTCATTTCTTAAGGGTATAGACCCAGTAGTGGTATTGCTGGGTCAAAGGGTATGCACATTTTTGTTGCCCTTTGGGCATAGTTCCAAATAGCTCTCCAGAAGGGTTGGATGAGTTCACAGCTCCACCAACAGTGTAATAGTATCCCAGATTTTCCAAATCCCTTCCAACAATGATCATTATCCTTCCTGGTCATACTAGCCAATCTGAGAGGTGTGAGGTGGTACCTCAGAGAAGCTTTAATTTGCATTTCTCTAATAATTAATGATTTAGAGCATTTTTTCATATGGCTATGGATTGCATTGATCTCCTCATCTGTAAATTGCCTTTGCATATCCTTTGACCATTTTTCAATTGGGGAATGGCTTTTTGTTTTCAAAATATGACTCAGTTCTTTGTCTATTTTAGAAATGAGTCCTTTGTCAGAAACATTAGTTGTAAAGATTGTTTCCCAATTTACTACTTTTCTTTTTATCTTGATTACATTAGTTTTGTCTGAGCAAAAACTTTTTAATTTAATGTAATCAAAATCATCTAATTGGTTTTTAGTGATGTTCTCCAACTCTTCCTTAGTCATAAACTGTTCCCCTTTCCATAGATCTGACAGGTAGACTAGTCCTTGATCTTCTAATTTGCTTATAGTATTGTTTTTTATGTCTATGACCTGTAACCATTTGGAACTTATCTTGGTAAAGGGTGTGAGGTATTGGTCTAATCTAAGTTTCTTCCATACTAACTTCCAATTATCCCAGCAGTTTTTATCAAAGAGGGAATTTTTATCCCAATGGCTGGACTCTTTGGGTTTCACAAACAGCAGATTACTATAATCTCCTGCTTTTACACCTAGTGTCTATTCCACTGGTCCACCACTCTATTTCTGAGCCAATACCAAACAGTTTTGATGATTGATGCTTTATAATATAATTTTAGATTGGGTAGTGCTAAGCCACCTTGGTTTGCATTTTTTTCCATTAAGCTCCTGGCAATTCTTGACATTTTATTTCTCCATATGAATTTACTTACAATTTTTTCTAACTCATTAAAGTAATTTTTTGGAATTTTGATTGGTAGGGCACTAAACATATAATTTAGTTTTGGAAGAATTGTCATTTTTGTTATATCAGCTCTAACTATCCATGAGCAGTTGATATTTGCCCAGTTATTTAAATCTGATTTAATTTTTGTGAGAAGTGTTTTATAATTGTTTTGAAAAAGATTCTGAGTCTGTCTTGGAAAATAGTCTCCCAATTATTTTACACTGTCTGAGGTTACTTTGACTTGGATTTCTCTTTCTAGCTCTTCCTGCTGTTTCTTACTAGTCTTATATAGGAAAGTTGAGGATTTATGGGGGTTTATTTTATAACCTGCAACTTTGCTGAAATTGCTAATTGTTTCCAGTATTTTTTTAGTTGATTTCTTGGGATTCTCTAGGTAGACCATCATGTCATCTGCGAATAGTGAGAATTTTGTCTCTTCCTTCCCAATTCTAATTCCTTTAATTTCTTTTTCTTCTCTAATTGCTGATGCTAACATTTCTAATACAATATTGAATAGTAGTGGTGATAATGGGCACCCTTGTTTAACCCCTGATCTTATTGGGAATGCCTCTAGCCTCACGCCATTGAGTATAATGCTTGTTGATGGTTTCAGATAGATACTGCTAATTATTTTAAGGAACAGTCCATTTATTCCTACACTCTCTGGTGTTTTTAATAGGAATGGATGCTGTATTTTGTCAAAAGCTTTTTCAACATCTCTTGATATGTTCATATGGTTTCTGATAGGTTTCTTATTGTTATAATTGAGTATACTAACAGTTTTCCTAATATTGAACCAACCCTGCACTCCTGGAATAAATCCTAGTCGAATATAATGTATTATCCTAGTGATGACTTGTAGTCATTTTGGTAAGATTTCATTTAGGATTTTTGCATCTATATTCATCAGGGAAATAGGTCTATAATTTTCTTTCTCTGTTTTCACTCTTCCTGGTTTAGGGAAAAGTACCGTATTGGTTTTATTGAAAGAGTTAGGCAGAGTTCCAATTTTTCCCTATTTTTTTCAGAAGAGTTTATATGGGATTGGAACCAATTGTTCCTTAAATGTTTGGTAGAATTCATTTGTGAATGCATCAGGCCCTGGAGATTTTTTTAGGGAGTTCAATAATGGCTTGTTGAATTTCTTTTTCTGAGATAGGGCTGTTCAGGTATTTAACCTCTTCTTCATTTAACCTGGGCAACTTATATTTTTGTAAATATTCATCCATTTCACTTAGATTATCAAATTTATTGGCATAAAGTTGGGCAAAATAATTTTGAATTATTACTTTAATTACCCTCTCATTGGTGGTGAGTTCACCTTTTTCATTTACAATACTAGCAATTTGGTTTTCTTCTTTCTTTATTTTAATCAAATTGACCAGAGCTTTTGATTTTATTTATTAATTCAATAGTTTTATTGCCTTTGATTTTATTCATTTCTCCTTCAATTTTTAAAATTTCTAATTTGGTATTTGATTGGGGATTTTTGATTTGTACTTTCTCTAATTTTTTTAGTTGCATGTTTTGTTCATTGATTTCCTCTTTCTCCAATTTATTCATATAAGCATTTAGAGCTATAGTATATCCCCTGAAAGTTGCTTTGAATGAATCCCATAGGTTTTGGTATGTTGTTTCATTATTATCATTATCTACAACAAAATGTTTAATTCTTTCTATAATTTGGGTTTTGGTCCACTCATTTTTTAGGATGAGGTTATTCAGTTCCCAATTTGATCTGGGTCTATATCTCCTTGGCCCAGTATTGCATATGACTTTTATTGCATTGTGATCTGAGAAAGATGTATTCACTATTTCTGCCTTTCTGCAGTTGATCATTAGGTTTTTTATGTCCTAGTACATGGTCAATTTTTGTATAAGTTCCATGTACCACATAGGAAAAGGTATATTCTTTCCTATCCCCATTCAGTTTCCTCCAAAAAGTCTACCATATCTAATTTTGCTAAAAATCTATTTACCTCCCTAATTTCTTTCTTGTTTGTTTTATGATTTGATATATCTAGGTCTGATAGCGGGAGGTTGAGGTCTCCTACTAGTAGAGTTTTGCTGTCTATGTCTTCCTGTAATTCTTTCAGCTTCTCCTCTAAGAATTTGGATGCTGTCCCACTGAGTGCATATATATTCAATATTGAAATAACTTTATTGTCTATGGTATCTTTTATGAGGGTAAAGTTTCCTTCCTTATCTCTTTTAAAGCTATCTATTTTTGCTGCTGCTTTGTCTGAGATAAGGATTGCTACCCCTGCTTTTTTTACTTCAGCTGAAGCAAAATATATTTTGCTCTAACCTTTTACCTTTACTCCATATGTATCTCTCTGCTTCAAATGAGTTTCTTGTAAGCAGCATATTGTAGGATTCTGGTTTTTAATCCACTCTGCTATTTGCTTACGTTTTAAAGGAGAGTTTATCCCATTCACTTTCAAGGTTAGGATTACTAATTCTTTATTGCCCTCTGTGCTTTCTTCCCTCTGTTTGTATTTTCTCCCTTTCCCCCCCTTTTATCCATATTCGCCAGTATTTTGTTTTTGAATACCACCCCCTTCAGTGTGTTTGCCCTCCAATATCACACCCTCCCCTTTCTTTCCCCTTTCCCTGTTCCCTTCCCTTTCTTTTGTTATTTCCCCTTATTTCCTCCACTCCTCTTCCCTTACTCTGTCCCCCCTCCCCTTTTCCCCTTTTAATTCTTGAAAGGTTAGATGTTTTATAAGTTAACTGAGTATGTGTATGTTGACTTTAAGCCAAGTCTGATGAGAAGAAGATTCAGGTGTTTCTCCTCTACTCCCTTCTTCCCCTCTATTACCATAGGTTTTTTGGTACCTCTTAGTGTAATGAGATTTATCCCATTCAATCCCCTCCCTTCTCCCATCTCTTTCCTGTCCCCCTTTTTACGGAGGTAGTGTATTTTTTTAGATCATTCTATCTAAGTCATAGAAAATTCTGAGTGTCTGTCCCTTCTAGTTCAGTATATTCTGTTGAATAGAGTCAAAATTCCTGTGAGTTATTAGAGTCTTTCTCCCCAGTGGAGTTAAAGCCAGTTACAACCCAACAGATATCAATCTCATGAATAGTTCATGAATGTCCATCATTTCTGGCTAGGTATTTTCTCTCTGTTAGAGTTACATTTCTCAGGATTTATGAGAGTGTCTACTCTCCCCCCATGCTGGGATATAGCCAGTTTCAATTTGCTGGGTTGCATTATTTTCCTTTTGCCGCCCACCCCCTTTTTTTTTACCTTTTCTTGTGTCTCTTGAACCTCCTGTTTGATATCCAAATTTTCTGTTTAGCTCTGGTCTTTTCATCAGAAATTTTAGGAATTCTTCCATTTTGTTAAATGTCCATCTTTTTCCCTGGAAGAGAAGTCTCAGATTTGCAGGAAAGTAGATTCTTGGCTACATTCCAAGCTCCTGTGCTCTTCGAAATATCTTGTTCCAAGCCCTTCGATCCCTTAAAGTTGATGCAGCCAGGTCCTGCGTGATCCTTACTGTGGCTCCTTGATATTTAAATTGTTTCTTTCTGGCTGATTGCAGGATTTTCTTTTTTATCTGATAGTTCTGGAGTTTGGCCACAACATTCCTTTGTGTTTTCATTTTAGGATCTTTTTCTGGTGGGGGTCAATGTACTCTTTCAATAACTACTTTGCCCTCCAATTCGATGATGTCAGGGCAAGGTTTCCATCACTAGATCCTGTAATATTAAGTCCAGGCTTTTTTTCTCTTCAATGTTTTCAGGAATTCCTATAATTTTCAGGTTTCCCCTCCTCAATCTATTCTCGAGGTCAGTGGGTTTGTTGATGAGGTATTTCACATATGCTTCTATTTTTTCTGCTTTTTGATTTTGTTTAACTGACTTTTGCTGTCTTGTGGAGTCATTCGTTTCTGTAGATTCCATTATTTTTTGGGGGGAGGAGTTTTCTTCATTAACCTTTTCCAATTAGTCAATGCTACTTTTGAAAGAGCTTTCCATTTGACCAATTGAGTTTTTGAGAGAATTAATTTCTTTTTGCATTTGCTCATTTGAGGATCTGAGAAAATTGTTCTCATTTTGTAATTGTCCAATTCTACTTTCTAAGGTTTTGTCTTCTTGGTACAAGGTATTAATTGTCTCCCCCAATTTTTCCAGTTGATTTTTAAACTCCTTTCATATTTCTTCAAGGAAGTCTTTAAGTGCTGGAGACCAGATTGTATTCTCCTCAGATGTTCCAGGTTTCTCTGGGTTGGGGTCTTTCCCTTCCAGGAATTTTTCTATGGATCTACCTTTCCTCTGACCCTTCTTCATTATGCTAAGACCTTGAGTTGGGTGGGGCTGGTTCACCTGGGCTTGGGTTCTCTAAAGGCTTTACTAAGTGCAGTTTCTCTGGTTGGCCATTAGGAGGTGCTGGTTGCCCTCTCTGGGGTATCTGTGACCTTGGTTGCCAGGCCTTCTCCCTTTGCTTGAGGGAGGGAATTTGAGATATTAAATTCTTTTGCCTTCAATCAATGGTGGGCTTTACCCTGTCCTGAGGTGATTCCTCACCTGGGCTGGTTCTTCTGCTCACACACCTGGGCCTGAGGCAGAAGTAATTTGCATTCATTTGGGAGGAGGCCTCAGTGCAATGGAGGCTTGGGCTCAGAGTTTCTGAGACCAGAGGAGCCCAGGGATGGTGTCCGCAGCTCTCCTGCACCAGACCTCTCCCTGCAGCCCCTTCCCCAAGCTCCAGGGATGACAGCACCAACACCAGCGCCTCATCTTCCCCACGGACCCAAGCCCCCTTCATCCAGCCCCACCTCTGAACCAGCAGGTCCGGCTCTCGGTCCCTCAGACTCCTGGTTCCGATTCAGCTGATGATCTTGCTGATCCCGGGCTGTTCTTCCCTGGGAGCTCAGACTCACCTGCAGGTACTCAGCCAAGGCTGCTGCAGGAGACAAATGCTGAGGTAGATTTTCCTCTCCTGGCTTTTCTTTCTGGGTTTCCTGGTTCAGATTTCTTTTAAGAGGTTTGTTTCATGTGATAGATGGGGAAGAGATGAGGAGACTTTAGAACTGTGCCTGGCTTCTCTCCACCATCTTGGCCGGAAGTCATGTGTAATGGTAATGTTCTCAAAGATCACCATATGGAGTGCAATGGAAGACACTTTTTTTCTAATTGTTATTTTATTTTGTTTTTCCATTTATATGTTAGGAAAGGTTTCACTTTTCATCAACATGTATATGCATATGCATAAGTAACATAATTTCCTCCCACATTTTCTTACCATACTACTCTCCTCAACAACAAATTCTGGTCAATATTGTACATAGACATTTGTGTTTAACATGTTTAAAAATTGGTCATTTTCTGTATATGGGAATAAGGGGAAAAGAAAAAAATGTGATAGGAAAGAAAAACTTGAGAAATTTCACAAAGTAGAAATAATGTTCAATCAGATTCTATAGTTAGCTATGTTTGTGGTTTTCTGTTGTATTTTCTTTTGTTCATTTTCTTTATATAAATATGGAGAGCATTGTCTATAATAGGTTTCTCAGGTTTGTCCTACATGTCTTAACTGCTGAAAGGATATACATCCATCAAAGTTGGTCAATTCACAATGATATCCTTAATCTGTTCAATATTCTCTTAGTTCTACTTCTTTGATCAAAGCATTTATTGTAATGCATTCCATGCTTTTCTAGAGTCTGACCATTCATGGTTTCTTATAAAACAATAGTATTCCATAAAATTCATATACCATAATTTGTTCAGCCATTCTTCAATTGATGGGCTTTGACACAATTTCCAATACTTTGTCATTATAAAATAAGACAGCTATTATTATTTTGGGACACATGGTATTTTTACTCTTTTTTGTGATTTCTTCTGGTTATAGGTATATATATATACTGGTATTGTTGGGTCAAAGGCTTTGACCAGTTTTATTGTTCTTTGGGCATAGTTTCATATTGCTCTCCAGAATGTTTGATTTAGTTCACAATGCCACCACCTGTGTATTAAGGTTTCAAATCTTCCACATCCTCTCCAACATTGATTATTTTCCCCTTTTGTCATCTGAGTCAATCTGATAACTGTGAGGTGGAACATCATTTTACTTTAAATTGCATTTCTCTAATCAGTAATGATTTGTAAATTTTCCCCTATGCTTATATATACTTGTAATTTTTTTCATTTGAAAATTATCTTATAAACTTTGACCACATATCAATTGAGTAATGACTTGTGATCTTATAAATTAAATTTGATGTAATTCTCTATATATTTTATAAAGGAGATCTTTATCAGAACCTGTAACTGAAAAAAATATTTCCCTGCTGTCAGTATTCTTTCTAATCTTGGCAGAAATTGTTTTTATTAGTGCAAACTTGTTTTAAGTTAATATAGTCAAACTCATCCATTTTGTGCATTGTAATGTACTCTTTTACTCGTTTGGTCATAAATTTCTGCCCTTTCTAAAGATCTGAAAGATAGTACATTTTTGGGTCTCTTAATTCATCTTTGTCATTGCATTCTATGTTTAAATCATGTACCCATTTTTTAATTTATTTTGGAATAGGTTGTGAAAAGAAGACTATGTCTAGAATTTGTCATACTGTTTTTCCAGTTTTCCCAGCAATTTTTGTGGAAAAGTGAATTCTTATTCCAGAAGACAATGTCTTTCAATTTGTCAAACAATAGATTACTATTATCATTTGCTATTGTTTCTTATGTAGCTACTCTATTCTATTAATCCATTACTCTTCTATTTATTTATTTATGTGTTTGTTTGTTTGTTTGTTTATTTATTTATACACATTGCTAAATTAGTCTTGTTGCAAAAGTAAAAATTATCCCCCCATCTCCCACAAAGACAGGGGAAACCCACAGTGAGAGAAAAAGTAAAGAAAATTGTATTTCAGTCTGTATTCATATATTATCAGTTGTATCTCTGTGATGGATCACATTTTTTTAGGTTTTTGCAAGGCAAATGGGGTTAAGTTGCATGCACAAGGCCACACAGCTAGGTAATTATTAAGTGTCTGAGGCCAGATTTGACCTCAGATACTCCTGACTCCAGGGCCAGTGCTCTATTCACTGCATCACCAAGATGCCCCTGGATCACATTCTTTATCATAAATCTTTCAGAAAATTGATTCACTAAGTTTTTCCTTCCACAATAGCTATTGCTTACTGTATTCCCCCCCATCTGTCCTACCCACACCAATTTATTCAATTTTCTATCTCCTATCCCTTTTTTCCCTACTCAAAAGTGTGTTGCAGGCCAACCAATTGGTGCAGCAGACAGAGCATTAGTCCTAGAACCAGGAGGACCTGAGCCCAAATCTGGCCTCAGATATCCAACCCTTGTGTCTCCAGGAAAGCCACCCAATTTCACCACCCTGCAAAAGAAAGTGTGTTGTATTTTACAATATTCCCTCATCTCTATCATCTAAAACTCCCTTGCTTCCCCTTTCCCTTTTCCCCTTCCTCTTATCCTTTTTCCTGTAGAGTATGATACCCTATGGAGGATGTATATTGTTTCCTCTCTGAGTCATTTCTTATGAAAAGGAAGGCACATTCATTCCCTCCACCTTCCCCCTTTCCACTCCATTGCAAAAAAATTTTTGACTCTTTTATGTGAAACATCTTAGCCCATTCTACCTCTCCTGTGACTTATCTATGCATGCTTCTGACTGCTTTAATAAATGAGGATCATGTAAGTTATCAGTATCTTCTTCCCATGTAGAATTAGAAGTAGTTCAACATCACTAAATAGCTCATAATTTAACCTTCCCATTGACCTTCTCTATATTCCACCTAAGTGCTGTACTTGGAGATCAAACTTTCTATTCTGCTCTGGTTATTTCAACCACACTAGCAACAATTAAATACATTGCCCCCAGGGACCCAGGAGCCCCACGTGTCCTGGAAGGCTGAATCTGGTTTACTCCAGTGGCTTCAGACTGGATTGGAGTGTAGCTTTTTTTTAAACCCCAGTCCTAGTTGAATAGTCCATTTCCTAGGATCTACACAGTTGGCTAGAATTTCTGGGAATTCTTGCCTTCACATTGCCATCTTGGCTCTGTCCCTTGTACATTACTCTTATTTCTTAACCAGTATCATAGAACTTTGACAACTATGGCTTTATAGTATAGGTTTAAAACTTAGAGTAAAGCTACAATCAATTACATTTTTTTCATCAATTTCTTTAATATTGTTGACCTTTCATTGTTCCAGATGAATTTTTCTAGCTCAGTAAAAACAGTTATTTGTTGGTTTGATTGATATGGTACTAATAAGTAAATTGATATAAGTAGAATTATCATTTTTATTACATTAGCTCACCTGAAACCTGAATAAATGATTTTTTTCCAATTTTTAAATATGACTGCATGAAAAATGTTTTGTAATTGTATTCATATAGATTCTGAGTTTGTTTGGGGAGATAGATTCCCAAATATTTTACCTAGACTGCAGTAACTTTACATGAAATTTCTTTTTCTAAGTCTTGTCCTTGGATTTTGATTTTCATGTATATAAATGCTGATGATTTATATGGATTCATCTTTCTATTTTACTGACTTTGTTAACTGTTTCAAGTAGTTTTTAGATGATTTTTTGGGGTTTTCTAAGTGTAGCATTATATTGTCTGCAAAGAGTAAAAGTTTTGCTTCCTTGTTGACAATTCTAATTCCTTAACTTGTCTTCTCTTATTGATAAAACTAACATATCTAATGCTGTATTGCTTAATAATTGTGATAACTTGCAGTTTTATTTCCCTCTAAACATAATTGAATAAAGACTTAGTTTATCTCCATTACATATAGTATCTGTTGATAATTTTAGATAGGTACTGCTAATTATTTTAATGAAAACTCCATTTATTGTAATATTCTCTAGTGTTTTTAATAGGATTGCAAGTTGTATTTTGTCAGTGGTTTTTTTAATTATCTCTTGGGAAAATCATTTGATTTCAGTTAAATTTATTATTGATATGTTCAATTATGTTGAGGGTTTTCATAATATAGACCCAGCCCTGCCTACCTCTTGTAAGTCCTAACTGATCATGGTATTTTATCCTAATAATAATTTGTTGTAATTTCTTTGCTAAAGTTTTATTTAAGATTTTTGCATCAATGTTCATTAGGGAGATTGGTTCATAATTTTCTTTGATGTTTTGATTCTTCCTGGTTTAGGTATCAGCACCATATTTGTGTCATTAAAGAAATTTGATAGATCTCATAATTTTTAAATAGTTTATGTAGAATTGGAATTAATTGTTCCTTAAATGTTTTTTATAATTCACATGTAAATTCATCTGGGCCTGGAGACATTTTTTTCTTTTCTTTTTTGAATGTTTATTTAATTACTTTGTTCATATCACCTCTAAAAACTTGTAAAAGTAAGCAAAATCCCACTGCCACCCACAAAGAGAGAAACCTCAAGAAAACTTCAAGAAAAATAAAGTGAGAGAAAAAATGTGCTTTAGTCTATATTCAGGTACCATAGCTCTGACATTGGAATGGATAGCATTCTTTATCATAAGTTCATTTGAAAAATGGCTTCAATAATTTTTCCCACCATTTCTATTGATAGATGTAATTCTCTCCATCTTATCCCTCCCTTCACCAATTTATTCTATTCTCTCTCTCCTTTCAGGCTGTCCCACCTCAAAAGTATTGTATTTGACTAACTTCTCCAACAATCTGCCCTCTATTTTATCACTTACAACCCCTCCTATTCCCCTGTCCCCTTTATTCCCAATTCCTTTCCTCTCCTATTTTCCTATAGGGTAAAATAGATTTCTATGCTCACTTGAGTTTGTGGTTGCTCTTTTAAATACTTCTGATGACAGTGAAATCTCATCTTCTCCCCTTCTACTACATTACAACAGTTTTTTTCTTGCCTCATTTTTGTGAAATAACCTAGCTCATTTTATTTCTCCTTTCCCTTTATCCAAGTACATTCCTATCACACCTATCAACTCCATTTTTATAAAATATTACACCTTCATATTTAGGCTCCTCCTGTGCCTTGTCTATATATTCTCCTTCTAACTGCCTTAATAATTGAAAAGGATCATATGAATTTTCAGTATCATTTTCCCATTCTAGAAAACAAACAGTTCAACAATCATTAGATCTCTAATAATTTTCCCTTCCCTTTCATTCTCTCTATAATTCACCTAAGTCCTGAATTTGATTATGAAAGTTTCTGCTCATTTCTCCTTGTTTCCACAGGAAAATTTGAAATTCTCCTATTTCATTTAATGTCTATCTTTTCTCCAGGAAGTATATATTCAGTTTTCTGGAGAGGTTATTCTTTGTTGTAATCCAAGCTCTTGCCTTCCAAATTTTCATATGCAAATCTCTATGAGACTTTCAAAACGAAGTTGCTAAATCTTGTGTTGTCCTGATGCTACATAACTGAATGGCTTTTTTTCTGATGACTTGTAATATTTTTTTCCTTAGCTTGAGAATACTGCAATTTGACTATAATATTCCAGGACTTTTGGTTTGGAATCTCTTTCTAGAGGTGATCGGTTGATTTCCCATAGTTTCTATTTTACCCTCTTCTTCCAGGAAATCAAGGTAATTTTGCTGGACTATTTCTTGAAAAAGGAAGTCTACCCTCTTCTCCTGGTCACAACTTTTGAGTAGCCCAATAATTTTGAAATTATTTCCCCTGGATCTGTTTTCCAGGTCAGTTGTTTTTTTCAATGAGATGTTTCATATTTCCTTCTAATTTTTCATTTTCTTGGTTTTGTTTTATTTTTTCTTGATTTCTCAAATTCATCCATGATCCTTAGCTCCATTGTACATTTGAAGGAATTATTTTCATCGGAATTGTTGCATATGCTTTTCCATCTGGTCAATACTCTTTTTAAAGACATTTTTCTCTTCATTGATATTTTAGACTGCTTTTTCCATTTGATCTCTGCTGATGTTTAAGATATTATTTTCTTCAGTTTTTTTTCAATTCCTTCAACTAAACTGTTAACTTGATTTTCATGATTTCCCTCATTCCTCTTATTTCTCTTCCCAATTTTTCTTCTACCTTCCTTACTTGATTTTCATGTTTTTTTCACCAATTCCATAACCTGAGAACAGTTTATATTTTGCTTTGCAATTTTGATACAGAAACTTAGAATTTGTAATCTTTTGAGTATGTATTTTGATCTTCCATCAGATCAAAGTAGTTGACAATAGTGAGATTTTTTTCTTCTGATTTTTTGCTCATTTCCCCAGTATATGATTTGATTTTAATTCATTATTAATGTGGGTCTCTGCTTCCAGTGGGGAGCATACATTTCCCCAAGATTTTGAGGGTTCTTCCAGCTGTCTTTAAGGACATTCCCCAGGACCTCAATGACTTCATGTCTTATGAGAGTCTCTGGGTGATCTTCTGTCCTGTGCTCTGATCTGTAGATGACCATTAGCACTCCCCTTGGAGGGTGTCTGTTCTGCTATGATAGCAAGGGTCTATATACTGAGAGTGGGGCCCAGACAGCAGTCCTGACAAATCTTGCCTCAGGGATTAAGAACAAAAAGACTTCTCCAGTTTTCCCAGACCCCTTTAACATCCCTGGTCTGAGTGCTCTGGAAGTAAGAGCAAAGGTACTCCACAGACCAGTTCCTGTTCCCTGGTGCTAAGATCTGCACTTATTGTCTGCTCCACACTCACACTGGTGGGGCAGAGTTCCCCTGCTGACCTTCCTAATTTTCACTGGCAATTTCTGGACTGAGTTGTCTGGAAACCACCCCCCACTGTCAGAGATAAAAGCACCCCAGGGATCCAGGCACCCTGCAGATTATTTTCCTCAGTGACTGGAATAAGTGCACTGGTGGTTGCATGGCCCACATTTTGCTGTGGTCCTTTCTATTCACCTGCATGTGTCAAGTTGTCTTGATTCAAAAAACTTTTTCACTCAGTCTTTCTTTTGGCTTTGCTACACTAGAATTTTGTTAGAATCAGTGTTTAAAGACATTTGGAGTGGTCTTTGGAGAAATTCTGCAATTTCCTACTTTCACTCTCATGTCATGGCTCTATCACCTGGAGATTTTCTTAGGGAGGTTACTGATGGTTTCTTCAATTTCTTTGCTTTTCTTAAATGGGTTTCTTTAAATATTTTATTTCCTTTTTTGTTGATCTGGGAGTTTGAATTATGTAAATATTTATCCATTTCCTCAGGTTATCAAATATTTTGGCAAATAGTTCTGCAAAATAGGTCTGAATTAACTCTTTAGTTTCTGCCAGTTTGGTGATGAGTTCACTCTTTTCATTTTTGATACTAATTTATTTTCTTGCTTCTTTTTTTAAATCAGATTAACCAAATGTTTACCTATTTCATTTTTTTTCATTTAAAAAAGATCATAGTTTTATTTATTATGTCAATGGTCTTCTTGCTTTCAGTTTTATTAATCTCTCCCCTGATCTTTTGTGATTTTGGGTTATTTTTTTCCCAAGGCAGTGGAGTTAAGTGACTTGCCCAAGGTCACATTGCTAGGTAATTATTAAGTTTGTGAGGTCAGATTTGGACTTCTGACTCCAGGGTCAGTGTTGTATCCACTACTTCACCTAGCTGCCCATGTTTACCCTGATCTTCAGAATTTCTAATTTGTTATTTATTTGGCGATTTTTAATTTGTTCTTTTTATAGTTTTTATTGACCTCTTTCTCTGTTTTATTCATAAAAACATTTAGAATATAAAATTTCCATAAAAAACCTTCATTGGCTGCATCCTTTATTTTTTATGCTGTATTATTATCATTTTCTTGAATGAAATGACTATTTCTATGATTTGTTGTTTGATCCACTCCCTTTTAAAAACAAAGTAATTTAGTTTCAAATTTTTGTTTGTTTTCCATGACCTTTTATTGCATGACTTTTCATTGTATCATGATCCTACAAGTATCCACTTATTATTTCTGCCTTGCCACATTTAATTATAAGGTTTGTATGCCATAGTACTTAACCAATTTTGGTAGAAGTGGCATAAAAGGCAGAGAAATAAAGTATTCTTTACTATTTCTATTCAATTTTCACCAGAGATCAATCATATCTATGTTTTCTGAGATATTGCTCACTTCCTGCATTTCCTTTTTGTTTATTTTGTGGTTAGATTTACCTAGTCCTGAGAGAGTGAGCTGAAGTCCCCAATTATTATAAATTATTATAGCTGTCTATGTCTCCCTGAAATTCATTCAGCTTTTCCTCTAAGAATATGGGTGCTATACTCCAAGGTGCATAAATATTTAATAATGATAAAATTTCATTGCCTATGGTGCCTTTTAAGAAGATAGCTGTTTCCTTATTCTATTTAATGAGATGTATTTTTTTGCTTTACCCGAGATCAGGATCAGTACCCGTGATTTTTTTGTTTTACTTCATCTGAAGCATTATATATTTTGTTACATCCTTTTACCATTACCTTGTGTGTATCTCTCTGTTTCAAATGTGTTTCTACTAAACAACATTTTATAAGGTTCTGATTCGTCATCCTTTATGCTATCTGCTTCTGATTAATGGGAAAGTTCATCCCATTTATTTTACAATCAAGATTACTAATTTTTCTTTTTTCCTCTTTGTTATCTTTCTCTCTTTGTACTTGTTTCTTTCCTTTCCTCTTATTCTACCTCAACAATGTTTTGATTCCTTTCCCCTTTAACTTTCCTTTTGAATTTTAACTTTCAATTTACTTCCCTTATACCTTCACTTTCTCTTTTATCAATTCCTTTTCGCTTCCTTACCCATCCCCACCCACACCTGCCCTCCACTTTACTGTAGAGTAAGATAGTGTTTTAAATCCATTTGGAAATGTATATTATTTCCTCTCTGGGCCAAATCTATAGAATAGGATTTACTCAATTTTAGCACCATCCCTTCTTTCCTTCTCCTATAATAAGAATTTTTGCCTCTTCACCTAATGTTGTTTATCAGCTAATGCTAAATTTGTCCTTCTTTTTATGTTTTTATTGTTTTCAAAGTACTGTCAATCAAAGTACAATTAATAACAGTTTGATTGATTAACAGCATTGCCTAAAAAGCACCCTTCATTCTTCAATCTCATTAGAAATACATTGAACAGGAAGCATGAATTACATCAACTTGTAATCACATACACTTTATGGATATACAATACTCATGAGTCAAAGCATCATGCAATGCCAAATCAATTCATAAACCATTAGCAATCCCCCAGCATACACTCTCCCACAGTCATACATTTTGCTACTAGACTCTAAGTCTCTAGTCAATTAAAATCACTTCTGATTTAATTAAATATTAAGACTCTAAGCACTTTTTTATTATTTTAGTATTTTTAGCAGACACACTCAATGTCTCTTTTAAGAATTCTGCAATTCATTGAAAAGTATGGAAGGCTCTGGGAGAGCAAGGTCCTGCATATGTTTACCTCATCAGAGGAAGTGATGAGCTCTATGACCAAGACAGAATTGAAGTAAATCAAGGAGACTGAGACATATAAGTTTACAGTAAACATCCCAAATTTTCACCTCCACTATTTGTAGATGTGCAGTAGTAGAGCATTCTGAGTTCTTATTGGTATCATCTGTCATAGTAGAATGCCTGGTAGTTTGTCTCCAACATAGTGATGCCATTTTGATATTTTTCAATAGAAGGAAAAGAAAAAATAAGCATATCCTCTAAATGCACTCTCTTTGTCTATATTCAACCCATTAATTATCTCAAGAGAAATACAATTCTTAAGAGTTACTAGTCTTATCCTTGTAGAGTACTATACAATTTAATGTTCTTGACCAAAACTCCTTTTGTTTTGCCCCTATCCATTTAGCTATTTTATGCTTCTCTTGAGTCATGTATTTGAAGATTGAACTATGTTCAGTTCTGTTCTCTTTTATCAGGAAATTTTGCAAGTCCACTATTTCATTGAACATTCATCTTATCTCCTAAAGAATATCCTGAATTTTGTAGGGTAGTAAATTCTTGGTAACATTCCAAAGTCTTTTAGCTTCTGAAATATATTTCAGGTCTTCCAGTTCTTCAATGTTGAAGTTGATAAGTTATTGAAAATCTGAATGTGATTCTTTTGCATGTAAATTGTTTCTTTTTGGATGCTTGTAGTACTTTTTCCTTTATCTGAGAATTCTAGAATTTAGGGATGATATTCCTTGAAGTTTTTAATCCTGTGGTCCCTTCTGTATGTTCTTTCAATGACTATATTGTCTTCTTGATCTAGCAGGTTTATTTTTTCTCCAGTTATCTCTTATATTTCTTATTCCAGTTGGTTAATTTTACTTTTGCTGAGTTGCAGAACCCTTTCCAATTGGTTTATTTGAATTTTAGATGAGTTGAATTCCTTTATCAATTGGCTGAGATGAGTTTTAGTTGAGCTGTTTTCTTTTTCCAGTTGGTTGATGATATTTTTTTGAATAGTTCATTCTTTGACCAGTTGGTTATTTTCACTTTTAAAGGAGTTGTTTGCTTTAATAATTTTTAAAATTTGTTTTCTGCTTAGCTCTCATTGCTTTTTTTCATTTTTTCTTTTTTTTTGCTCTTCTTTGGTTTCTAAATACTTTGGGGGCGTGGGGGGGGTTTCAAGACAGTCTGATTAAGTGACTTGCCCAAGGTCACAGAGCTAGGTAATTATTAATTGTATGAGGCCAGATTTGAACTCAGGTGCTCCTGATTCCAAGGCCACTGCTCTAAGTTTTAACATAATCTTTTAAACTCTTCTATGAGTCCAGAAGTTCTAAATCTATACTATACTATAAAGTGACAGTCAGCAAAACAACTGATTAAGTAATGGAATGCTGGATAAATGGATTAGGATGTGTTCAAATGAAAAGTATTAAATGACAACAGTATTCTTCAGATTGACAAAATATTAGTTTCTGAGATAAGAACTCACTATGTGACAAAATTTTGCAGAAAACTGGAAAATCCTTTGTCAAAAATTGGGCATAGACCCACATCTCATTCACTGTACCCAAATAAGGTCAAAATAGTTTCAGAATATAGATATGAAGGATGATATTGTAGCCCTGTTAATAGATCAAGAAATACTCTCTCAAATCTATGGAAAGGGGAAAATGTATGACCAAAAGATAATTACAGTATGATATAAATTGCAAAATGGATGATTTTGGCTACATTAAAATAAAAAATAAATTCCTCCAATAAAACTAAGGCTGCCAAGATTAGAAAAAAAACAGAAAGCTGAGAAACAGTTTATGCGACCAATTTTTTTAATTTTTTTAAGTTTTTCAAGGCAAATGGGGTTAAGTGGCTTGCCCAATGTCACACAGATAGGTTATTATTAAATGTCTGAAGAAAGATTTGAACTCAGGTACTCATGACTCCAGGGCTAGTGCTCTATCCACTGCACCACCTAGCTGCCCCAACCAAGGGTTTTGATAAAGGTTTATTTGTGAATTGAATTACCTTTATAAGGTTACAAGTTATTCCCCAATTGATAAATGGTCAAAGGACAGTTTTTAACCAAAGAAATTAAAAATCTGTATAATCAGATGAAAAAGTGCCCCATCCTACAAGTTCCAATATATTCATAGCAGCTCTTTTTTTGTAGTGGCAAAGAGGGCATATCCCTCAATTGGGGAATGGCTAACCAAGTTATGGTGCATGAAAACTATGGAATATTATTGCTCTATGAAAAACTAAAAATAATTGAACTCTTGAGAATCATAGAATGAGTTTCAGAATCTGATGCTAAGCAAAAGGCATAGAACCAAGAGAACAATGTTCACATTAACAATAACACTGTGAGATGATCAACCTTGATGGAAGAAGCTCCTCTCAGAAGTTCACCCAGCTAGAAGTATCATATGAGACTGGCTATGGACAATGTTATCCTCATCCAGGGGAAGTAAAACAAAACAAAACAAAAAAATCTGATGAAGACATTATAACATTTATCTCTTATGTATCTCATTCCCTTAATCCTAATAAGTATTACTTATAGTAAAAATGACTAATCTGTAAACATGTTTATCAAAATCATGAATGTACAATATTAACCTGACTATTCACCACTGAGGGGAGAGGGGTGGAAAGGGAGGGTGGAAAGAAATTTTGTAACTTAACAGTTTATATGTGTATATGGATGAAGAAAAATAATTAATTAATTAATAACAATGGAAAGGAAAAATAAAGTGCTCCAAATAATTTCTGGTTAGAAAAATCCATGTTAAAACAACCATGAGGTACAACCTAATATCTGCCAGATAGACTAAGATGACATAAAGGGAAATCAATCCATTTTTGACAGATTGTGGGAGGATTGTGACATTAATGCATTGCTGCTGGAGTTGTGAACTGATCTGATCATTCTTCAGAGCAATATGGAACTATGCACAAACAGCTATAAAACTAACAATAACAATACTAGGTCTATATAAGTTAGGAAATTTATCTTACCATTCAAGTATTAAGAGGGGTAAGGGGGGTGAGGAAAAGTGGAAATGACAGAAGAAATGGAAAGAAGAAGGGGAAAAGGGAAAGGAGAAAGAAAGGGAAGGTGGGGATTGGATGTGAGGAGACAAATACACTAAAGGTTTTGGTATTCAGAAGCAAAATACTGGTGAATATAGATAAGGTGAAAGAAAGTGCAAAAAGCAAACAAAAGGAAAATAGCATGGGGGAGCAAAAAGACTTAATAATTTTAACTTAGTTTGTAAATGGGATGATGTCTTCCATAAAACTTAATTGATAACTGAGTGGATTATAAATCTGAATCTTCCAATATGCTGATTACAAGAAACTCATTTGAGATACATGTAGAGTAAAGGTAAAGGACTGGAGCAGAATATATTATTCTTCAACTCAAGTGAAAAAGGCAGGTGTAGTAATCCTTATCTCAGACAAAGCAGTTGCTAAAATAGATGCCATTGAAAGAGATAACAAAAGAAACTATATTCTCTTAAAACTTACCATAAACAATGAAGCAATTTCAATACTAAATTGTTTTGTACCATTTGGTATAGCTTCTCTTCTTCTTAGAGGAGAAACTGAATGAGTTACAGGAAGACAAAGATAGCATAATGTCACTGGTTGGAGAACTCAACCTCCCTCTCCCATATTTAAATAAACCTAACCATAAAATAAACAGGAAGGAAGTTGAGGACATTATTGGAATGTTAGAAAACCTAAACATGATAGACCTTTTGAGAAAATTGAATGGGGATAGAAAGGAGTATACTTTTTTTAAGCAGTGCCTAGCACCTACAGAAAAACTGATCTTATACTACGGCATTAAAATGTCAAATGCAGAAAGGCTGGAAAAGTGAATATTTCCTTCACAGATCAGAATGCAAAAAAAAAAAAAAAAATCCATGTGTAATATGGGCCATGAAGACACAGACCTAAAACTAATTGGAAACTAAATAACCTCATTTCAAAGAATGAATGGATAAAACAACACGTTATAGATTGGATTAATGATTTAATCCTAGACAATGATAATAACAAGACAACATTGCCAAATTTTTGGGATACAGGCTAGGCAGTTATTAGGGGATATATATAGTATATCTTAAAATTTTTATGTAAACTAAAATAAAGAGTAAATTAAAGATGCAACTAAAAAATTAGAGAAAGGGAAAATTAAAAAAACACCAATTAAATTCCAAAGAAGAAATCTAAAAATTAAAGGAGAAATTAACAAACTAGAATGCAAAAAAAAAAAAATCTATCAAACTAATAAATGAAACCAGTAAGGGCAATTGAACCAAAAACTATTGAGCTAATAAATAAAATTATAAAACCAGTTGCAGATGAGGACACCCAATGAAAAAAACCCAACAAAATGGATAAACTTTTGAATAATTTATATAAAAAAGAAAGAAAAAATCAAATTACTTGTATAAAGGTGAACACACTACTACTGAGGAGAAAATTAAAGTAGTGATTCAGAACTATTTTTCCCAACAGTATGCCAATAAATTTGATAATCCAAATGAAATAGATGACTATAAAATATGTTGCTTTGATTAAATGAAGAGGAAATTCAATACATAAATAACCCTATCTCAGAAAACGAAATTCAAGAAACCATCATTGAACTCTTTAAGAAAAAATCTCCAAGGTCAAATGGATTCAAAAATGAATTCTATCAAATTAAAGTACAATTAGTTCCAAATCTATATAAACTCTATGAAAAAAAGGTGAAAATGGGACGCCACCTAACTTCTTCTATGACACCAATATGGCGTTGATGTCTAAATCAGGAATGGTCAAAGACAGAATGAAAATTATAGACCAAATTCTGCTAATGAATATGGATACAAAAATCTTTAAAAAAAACCTTAGCAAAGCCATTACAGGGAGTTACCACTAGAATAATACACTAAGACCAAACAGGATTTATCTTAGGAATGCAGAGTTGGATCAATATTAGGAAAACTATCAATGTAATTGATTAGATTAATAGCAGGCCTAAAAGAAATAATATGATTATCTCAATAGATGTTGAAAAATACAGTACTTATTTCTACTAAAAACACTAGAAAGCATAAGAATAACTGGATTGTTCATTAGAATGATAAGCAGAATCTATCTGCATGCATCAACAAACATATTTAATGGGATTAAGTCAGAGGCATTCCCAATAAAATCAGGGGTGAAACAAGGATTCTGGTTATCCTCACTACAATTCAATATTGTATTAGAAATGTTAGCTTCAGCAACAAGAAACAAAAGACATTGAAGGAATTTAAATTGGGAAGGAAGAATCAAAATTCTCATTCTTTGCAGATGACAGGATGTATGGTATACCTAGATAATCCTAAAAAAATAATCTAAAAAGTATTAGAAACAACAACATTAACAAAGTCACATGATATAAAATAAACCCACAGAAATTCTCACCATTTCCATATAATATTAGAAAGATAAACCAGCAAGAGCTAGAAAGAGAAATTCCATTTAAAGTAATTTCAGAAAATATAAAATATTTGGAAGTCTACCTCCCAAGACAGACTCAGAAACCCTAGGGAAACCAAGTACAAAATACTTTTCACACAAATAAAATCAGAGTTAAATGACTGGACAAATATTGACTACTCATGCATAGGTTGAACTCATATAATAAAAATGACAATTCTACCTAAGCTAAACTACTTATTTTGGCCTTACCATTCAAACTTCCTAAAAATGATTTTAATGAACTAGAAAACTATGTAATTCAATTCATATGGAGAAAGAAAAAGTAAAGAATATCAAGAAATTTAATGAAAAAAGTGCAAAAGAATGTGGCTGATTCTTATCCTATCTTAAATATTATAAAGCATGATTCATCAAAACTATGTGGTACTGGTTAAGAAATAGAATGGTGGATCAGTAGAATATGCTAGGTGCAAGAGAGAGAATAGGAAGTGATTATAGTAATCTCCTCTTTAATAAATCCAAAGAGTCCAACTTCTGAAATAAAAACTCTCTCTTCAATAAAAATTGTTGGAAAAATTGGACATCAGTAAGACAGAAAATTGGATTAGACCAACACATCACACCCTATACCAAAATAAGATAAAAATGGATAAAGGATCTAGACATAAAAGACAATATTATAAGCAAATTAATTGTAAAAAGAATAGTTTATTTGCCAGATCTATGGAAAGGGAAGCATTTCATAGCCAAGGAAGAGATGGATATCAATTAAAAACATACTGAATAATTTTGATTCCTTTAAATTATAAAGTTTTTGCACAAACAAAACCACTGTAACAAAGATCAAAAGAACTAGTGTTTCTGAGAAAGGTCTCACTTGAGATATAAATCTATATCTATATCTATATCTATATCTATATCTATATCTATATCTATATCTATATCTATATCTATATCTATATCTATATCTATATCTATCTATATCTATATCTATATCTCTATCTCTATCTCTATCTATCTATCTATCTATCTATCTATCTATCTATCTATCTATATACTCCATAGCATTCCTATTGCATAACTTGTTCAGTCATTCCGCAGTTTTTGCACACCCCTTCAATTTCCAATTCTAGTGACTATAAAAAGAGGTACTATAAATATTTTGAAACTTGTGACTTTTCTTGTGTTTTATCATTTCTTTGGGATATAAGCCTAGAATTGAATATTGCTCTAATGCTGTTTAAGTATAGTTCCAGATTGGTCTCTAAAATGCCTCTATTATTTCACAATTCCACCAACACTATATTAATCTTTAAAATTTCCCACATAATTTCCAACATTAATAAATTTTCTTTTTGTCAACATAGGCAATCTGATAGGTGAGGTACCACATACTTGTTTTAATTTGCATTTCTCTAATCAATAGTGATTTGGAAAATTTTAATATGCTTATATTTAGCTTTACTTCTTCATTTGCAAGCTGACTATTCATATCCATTGACAATTTATGAGTTGGGAAATCAATTGTAATCTCAAAAACTTAATTCAGCTATCTATATATTTTAGAAATGAGTCCTTTATCAGTAACATCAATTGTGAAAATTGTATCTTTGCATTATTTTACTTCTAAACGTGACTGCATTGCATTCAAGCAAACTATTACAAAACCTTTTTAATGTCACATAGTCAAAATCACCATTTTGCAACAATGTTGGCTTTTTTTTTATTATTTGATAATAAATTTTTCCCCTCTCCATAGATCTGACATAATATTTCTTAATAGCATAATTGGTGTATGAAATGATCCTTTATGTATAAATCCTGTACTCATTTTGGCCTTACTGTGATATAGGATGTGAGATATTCACCTAATATTTTCCAAGTTTTAACAAATAATGTGTTATTTTCCCACAAGTTAATGTCTTTGGATTTGAAAAACACTAGATTACTAGTTGTTTGCTTCTTTTTCTTTTGTACATACAATCATTCTTTGGTCCATTGCTTTACTTCTTACTAGTTTCAGAGTTTTGACGATTGCAAAATTTAAATCCATTTTTCTCTGAGGCAACTAATGTTTATTCCTCATTTCAAAGAAGTCCACAACATCAGGGAGGTGATGCCATAATAAGAACATGAATAATATTTGAGTGAGGAGGGACTGTACTAAGTTACCAGCCTCACTTTCTCCTTCAGAACAATTTTGTTCCAGTGGTCAGAAATAAATCAAGATGACTGGAGATGGTCTTGAATGCAGAGC
Source organism: Macrotis lagotis (assembly GCF_037893015.1). Taxonomy (NCBI): domain Eukaryota; kingdom Metazoa; phylum Chordata; class Mammalia; order Peramelemorphia; family Peramelidae; genus Macrotis; species Macrotis lagotis. The sequence goes on along the minus strand of NC_133660.1, from coordinate 141,350,191 downwards.
AATCAAGGATAAGTGACCTGACTAAGGTCACACAATTAGCAAGAATAAAATTTCAGAAGTGGAACTCAAACTTCTGTCCCCCAAATACTAGGCTAGTGTTCTATACACTGCAACACATGGTTGGCACAATGGATAGAATAGTGGTTTTAGACTCTGGAGGATAGAAGTTCAAATCTAGCTTCTGACACTTCTTAGCGTTATGCCCTTGAGCAAGTTACTTGACCCTGATTGCCACATGTCCAAGGACCATCTCTAATTGTCCTGACAGATATGTAGCAACAGAACCCAGATGACTCTGGAGAAGAAAGTGAGGCCAATGACTTAGCACAGCCTCCCCCCTTATTCAAATCCAAATCATTTGCTTGTCATGGCATCACCATCCTGATGTCATGGTTTTCTTTAAATAAGTAAGGATAAACATTTTACAGTTTAAGACTTGGTTCAGCTAAGCCACTTTTCCTTTGCAGTTTTTTCATCTATTGCCTTAATATTCCTGACCTTTTGTTGATCCAGGTGAATTTAGTTTCAATATTTTTCTATTTCAGTAAAATAGCTTTTTGGTAGTTTCATTGTCAAGTAAGTAATTTTACTTGGATAGAATTGCCATTTTTATTATATTAATTCAATCTCACCATGAGCAACTGACATTTTTAAAATTGCTTACCTTTGACTTTATTTATTTGAAAAGTTTTTGTATTTTGCTCATATAGTTTCTGAGTTTGTCATTCAGATAGATTCTCAACAATTTTATATTACTACAATTCATTTGACTGTGATTTCTCTTTCTATCTCTTTTTTTAGGATTTTGTAAGGCAAATGGGGTCACGTGGCTTGCCCAAGCCCACACAGCTAGGTATTTATTAAGTGTCTGAGACCAGATTTGAATCTAGGTACACCTGACTCCAGGGCCAGAGCTTTATCCACTGCTCCACCTAGCCTCCCCTCTTTCTATCTCTTGAACATGGACTTTATTATTCATATGTGGAACTGCTAATATTTGATATGAGTTTATTTTATATGCTGATATTTTGTTCATGTTCTTAATTATTTCAAGTAGTCTTTTATATATTTTATTTGTTTTCCAATTATATACAACAGAAGTTTATAACTATTATTTTAGTAAGATTTTTGAATGTTAAACTTTTTCTCCCATGCTTTCTTCACTCCCCATCCCCCTTCAGAGTGTAATCTGATAATCTTTACATTGTTTCTATGCTATGCATTTATGAAAGCTGAATGTTTTAAAAGAAAAAACTATATCCTTGAGGAAAACATGAAATATTAGAGATAGAAAAATATGTAGAACATAAGAAAGTCTTCTATCTTTTTTTTTTTAATTGAAGGAATTCTGGCCAAGATGGCAGAGAGAAGTCAAACATTCTTGTAAGGTCTCCTGGCTTTTCCTCAATTCAGATCCCCAAAATTCAGAAAAAAGTAAAGGAAAAGAACATCTTTCAACAGGGCATGTCTCAGAGGAATGTGGGTGAGCCAGGGGCACAAAGCAGAGAGCCAGTATGGGGGTGGTGGGGTGAGACCTGGGTCTAACCTAGGCTTAGCCAAGGAAGCTTTGACTTTGTGAGCAGGCAAGAGAGCTACAACAAGGTTGGAGGAAGAGTTCCAGCTCAGCAGGTGGGAGAACTCCAGTGCAGCTAGACAACAATCTTATCAGCTCCTCTGGCCTAGAAAACCAAGAACGCAAGACCTTTATTTTCCATTTTATTGCTTCCCAATCCTATTGTGTCCCCCAATCCATTCAGTGTCCCCCCCCTTCTGAGAACAAACACAGTAACATCCTCCTTCATGGGTCCACCAGGCTCAGGTGTGGGCAGCAGATCTCTTTCAGTTCTAAGTGAATAATAAAGAGATTAACAATATAGCCCAAGGGTCTAGCACACATTGTTTAAGGATAATTCAGAGCTTGCTACTCCCCACACTGAAGCCTAGAGAGCTGGCCACAAATCAAGGACACTGATACTCCAGAAAAAGCCTCTAGCACCCCTACTGGCTATCCAACTTGGAGTTACTAAGCTTAGTGAGCAAAGCATCTAGGGATTTCAAAACCAAAGGTCTATGTACCAGTTCCACACCCCCCCCCCCTACAAGATTCTAAGAAAATGAAGAAAGGCTAGTAGAAAAGGGTATATGTTGAAAGCTACCTTGAATGTAAAAACTCTACCTCAGAAGGAGCTAGAAGTTTTGAGGAGAATATGCACTGGTCTTCAGACCAGAAAGATTTCTTAGTGAGATCAGGAAGGAGTTTCAAAATCAATTGGAAAAATTAGGAAAAGTAACCCAAGAGAAAATTTACACCTTGCAAGAGAAAATTTACACCTTGCAATGAGAAAATTTTTGCAAAATTGCAAAAATCTTTGAAAATACATTTGAAAAATGCAAACAGAATATAATTCTCTCATAACCACAACTGATCAAATGGAAAACTCCTTCAAAAATATAAATGGCCAATAGGAAAATAAGTTGCAAAATGTAAATGAAGAAAATTGCTCTATTAAAAAAAGAATTGAATCCCTGAAAACTAATGGCATAATGAGACAAGACTCTGTTAAAGAAAAAGAAGAAAATTGTAACAAGAAAAAAGAACATGTAAAATACTTCATTAGCAAATCTAGAGACTTAGAAAGCAGATCTAGGGGAAAAACTTAAGAAACATTGGGCTTCCTGAAAAAATGAGGATAAAAAAAAACCTGGACTCAATATTTCACCATCTTATGAAGGGAATTTACCCTGAGATCATGGAATTGGGGGCAATATAATTAGTGAAAGAATACAGTGATCCCCACTTGAAAGGTATCACAAAATGAAAACACCAGTAATATTGCGGCCAAATTCCAGAACTCTCAGATAAAAGAGAAAATGCTGCAAGCAGTTACAAAGAAACACTTTACATAGCAAGGGGCCACAGTGATGATTACAAAGGATTTTACTGCATCAACATTAGGGGGACAAAGAGCAGGGAATATGATTTTATTAAGAACAAGGGAGCTTGGAATGCAGTCAAGAATTTCTTATCTGGGGAATAGGAAACTTCTAACTTTTCCTGATGAAAAAATGAAAGCTAAATTGGAAATTTGGACTTCAAACAGGAGACTCAAGAGATGCATGAAAAGGTAAAAAAATAGAAAAGTAAAAATTGCTAGTCAATAAGATGAAACTATTTATCCCACCTGGGAGAAAGGTTCTCATGACGCTTAAGAATTATAACTCTATTAGAGAGAATATACTTAGCCATAAGTGATGGAAACTCATGACTTATGCATGAGACTTCTAATGAATAAGATGAAGCTGGCTGTATCCCTAATTGGGAGAAAGACTCTGATAACTTTCAAGAACTGTAGCTTTATAAGAGAGAGACTATAATTAGCCAAAAGTGATGGATATTCATGACGTTTATGTGACTCAGATAGAATGATTTAAAAATAATACTTCCTTAAAAAGGGGGACAGAAGAGATTGAATGGGGTAAATCTCATTATATTATGAGGTACAGAGGATCTATTGAAATAGAGGAGCTGAGAACTACACCTGAATCTTCATCTCATCAGATTTGTATTAAAATTAACATACACGCACTCAGTTAAGAAACTTATCTTACCATTCAAGAATTAAAAGGGAAAAGGGGAGGGGAGAAGGGAAGATGGGAAGAAAAGAAGAACAAATGGAAGGAGGGGAGGGAGGAAGGGGCAAAGGGCAAGGGGAAAGAAAACGGAGAGGATTGATATAGGAGGGAAAACACACTGAAGGTGGCAGTTTTCAGAAACAAAATGCTGGGGAATATGGGTAAAATGAAGAAAAGGGGAAAATACAAACAGTTAGAAGATAGCATGGCGGGCAATAAATATTTACTAATTATAACTTTGAATGTGAATAGAATGAACTCTCCCTTAAAATTTAAGCAAATAGCAGATTGGATTAAAAACCAGAATCCAACAATATGTTGCTTATAAGAAACTCATTTGAAGCAGAGGGATACATATAGCGTAAAGGTAAAAGGTTGGAGCAAAATATATTTTTCTTCAAGTGTAATAGAAAAAGCAGGGGAAATGTGGAAATCGTAGGAAATTGAGAGAAATGCAAGAGAACTGTGGAAAAATTGTCAGAAAAATCAACTATTTAAAAAAGTAAAAAGGACTATTGAGGCCTTGAGCCTTACATAGACAGACCAGTGGTATAGCAGGCTAATAGTTCAACATCAATGCAGCAGTAAGGACAGGCTACCCTAATGCAGGGAACAATCTATGAGGCACCTGAGTCTCTAATATAGAAAGATGGTCATCAGACCACTGACCATGAAGCAAGAAGCTTGGGAAAATGGCAACTTTGTACCAGAAGCAGAACACAACTTTTATAATGTGAAAAAAAAAAATCAAAGAGACATTGGAAGCTGCTGTGCAGAAAAGGAAGACCAAAAGCCATTTCTGAAGAGAAAAGCAGTGGCAAGAAGCCTACACATGAAGCCTAAAAGTTAATTATCAATTGATCAAAAGTTCAAAATGTCTTCTTGGGAGAGAGCACAAAAATACTATTAAATATCATGTAAGAAAAATAAAAAAAAATTGAGAAAAGAATTGAGAGTTACAAAGAAGAATTATATAAATGATGAGTCAAAAACTTGGAAAAGAAAACAAAAACACTGTCTGAAAGGAACAATACTTTAAAAAGTAGAATTAGCCAAATGAAAAAGGAGATACAAAAACCAATCCAAAAAAAATTTTTTTTGAAATTATTCAAGGGGCGGCTAGGTGACGTGGTGGATAAAGCACTGGCCTTGAAGTCATGAGTACCTGGGTTCCAATCCGGTCTCAGGCACTTAATAATTACCTATCTGTGTGGCCTTGGGCAAGCCACTTAACCCCGTTTGCCTTGCAAAAACTTTAAAAAAATTATTCAAGTGAGGGAATATCCAAAATGGAAGCATGAAGTTTTGAAGTTCCTACAGTTTTCCCCAACACAAATTCGAATGAAGACTCTAAACAGATTTTAAAGACACAGAATCATCCAAAACATATGATAAAAAAAGAAACAACTTTTCAGTGAAATATCATGGAGGACCTTCAGATGAAATCTGTCTCATTTGGGTAAAAGGACTATCTATGCAATGCTGGGAAGGCAGCAAGAGGAGATTAGTCAAAATTAAGCTCAGGTCCATCATCCACTCAGTTCTCAGGACAACTGAGATAGCTCATGTTCTGGCCCAGCTCAGCCCAGGCTCAGCTCATGTCCCAGTATAATTCAGGTGTGGGTACACTCTTATGGACTTAGATTGCGGCCAGATTAAGAGAAGAGGAAACAAAATGCTCAACTCTATTTCTGAAAAACAAGAAATTCATACAACTGAACTTTGAAAAAAAGAAAGCAAAACATAGATTTCCAGGGTGGGAACCAAGATGACAATGTGAAGCTAGCATGCCCCCAGAGCTTTTCCCTACTTCTATACAAACATCCAAACTACAGATTCCATGAAAAAGAGAAAAGATTGAAAACAAAATTTTCAGTTGTGGAGGATCTTTAGTGAAGGTCTGTCTCTTCAAGAGAAAGTACAGAGATAATGTTGTTAGGTGAGAGAGCAGAAAAGTTAGTGGGAGAATTTAGTCCAGGATAGTTCAGGTCTTGGAAGTTAGACAATAGCACAGGTTCTGGTAATTATATAGAGAGGACCCAAGCACCAAACAAAGTATGAATCCTGGGAACACTATGACAAAAGACAGGACTGGGTTGGGAACAGACCACTATATAGGGAGAGACCGTACATAAAGGAGGAAACAAAGCTCTGCTTAGGCAGTACCTGGGTTACATAAGCAACTTCTTGGCAAGTGATAAACCTGGGATCAAACCAAACCCATAGCAATAAGGTTAGGTTTATATATCCTATATCCCAAGATTGGACTCAACCAATCAAAATGAGCAAAAAAAGAAGGAAAGAAAAAAGCTAAATGATCTCTAACCATGGAAAATCACTAAGCAGAAAGAGATTCTAAAAATACCCACCCCAGAAGAAGAAAGCAGTTAAAAATGTCCAACATGGGAAGTCTCTAAACAGTATATGAATTGGACTAAAATCCAAATCCTCATAGAAGAGATCAAAAATAATTTTAAAAAATCAAAGAAGGGGCAGAACCAAGATGGAGTTGTGAAGGCAATAATTCCCAGAAACTCATTCCCCCCAAAACTCCAAAAGCAATAAAATTATGACTCTAACCAAAATTTATAGGGGCAGAACCCACAGAAAGACGGAGTGATATAATTTCCCAGTTCAAGACAGCTCAGAAGTTCTCCAGGAAAGGTCTGTTCCAATGGGTCCAGGTGTTGGAAAAAAGCTGCAGCACAGCTGCAGCTTCAATGAAGCACAGCTGACCTATGTGCCTGGGTCCATGGCAGAGGGGGCAATTTCAAGAACTCTTGACCCAGGGATCATCGGGGATAGCCAGGAGGGGTGGTGAGAGAACTCTGCTGCACCAAAGTGAGTGCAGACTGGAGCTCCAGCCTCAGAGCATTCCTGCAATGAGAACCTGCTGTAGGAGTCAGCAGAACCAACCAGAATGTCCAGGGCTCACAATCCATAGATGGTAAGGGCATCATGAGAGACTGCAGCGGTCTCGCTTCTCTGCTTGTGGCAGCCCTCTACTGATTACCCACACTCAGATCATCATTGCAGTCTGGGCCCCCACAACGTCACCATAGCTGAGCAGGGATAAACCTGACAGTTCCAGAGTAGAGGGGAGAGCCTGAAAACTGGCAAGAGAGCAGTCGGAGTCTCTCATCTGACCTTGGAGGAATTGAGGTCCCTGTGGGTTGTCCCCAAAGAACCCCAAAGCCGTGGAAGTGTGGTAAATCAGTCATAGACTGAGGAATGAGCAAACAGCAGAAAAAAAGAAGAATCTGACCATAGAAAATTACTTTGGTCCCATGAGTAACCAAATGAAGACAAATTCAAAGCTTCTGTGTCCAAAATCTCCAAGAGAAATAGAAAATGGGCTCAGTCTATGAAAGTACTCAAAAAAGACTTTGAAAAGCAATTAAGGAAGGTAGAGGAAAAAATAAGAGGAGAAATGAGAGTGATTCAGATAAATCATGAAAACCAAGTCAGCAATTTGCTAAAAGAAATACAAAAAAATACTGAAGAAAATAGAATATTAAAAACCAGTATACACCAATTGGAAAAAAAAAAACACAAAAGGCAAATGAAGAGAAGAATGCCTTAAAAAACAGAATTGGCCAGCTGGAAAAGGAGATTAAAAAAAAAGCTATATGAAGAAAATAACTCCTTCAAATGCAGAATGGAACTAAAGGAAACTGATGACTTTGGGAAGAGCTCAGGAAGAAATAAAACTATACAGAAAAGAGAAACAAAAATTAGAAAAAAAATATGAAATGTCACATTGGAAAAAGAACTGACCATGGAAACACACAGGAATGATAATTTAAAAATTATCGGGTTGCCTGAAAGTCATGACCAGAAAAAGAGCTTAGACTTGATTTTTCAAGAATGGATACAGAAAAATTAGCCTGAGATCCAAGAAGAGAGGATGAGATAGAAATTGGGGGAATTCACTGATCACCTCCTAAAAGAGATCCCAAAAGAAAAATTTCCAGGAATATAATAGACAAATTCCAAATTTCCTAAGTCAAAGAAAAAAATATTAAAAACTGCCACAAACAGGTAATTCAACTACAGTGCCTCTATAGTCAGGATTATAAAGGATCTTGCAGCAACATTAAGGGCTCATAGTGCTTTGAATATGATATTTCAGAAAGCAAAATATCTTGGTTTACATCCGAGAATCAACTACCCAGCAAAAGTGAATATCCCTTTTCATGGGAAAAGTGGACTTCCAATGAAACAGGGGAATTTTCAAAGTTTCCTTTTGAAACAGCCAGAGCTGAACAGAAAGCTTGATCTTCAAGTGTAGGACCTGGGGGAACCATAGAGGGGTTGGATGAGAAGGAATAATTATTAGGAACCTATTGATGTTGTATCCTGCATGGGAAGAAGAAGCTGATGACTCATATGAACTTTTTTCATATATAAGACCAGTTAGAAGGAGAATATATGGACAAGGCATGGGAAGGAACTGAATAAATTTGTATAATATTGTAAAAAGATGGAGTCAATGGGCAATAAAGAAAAGTACTGAGAGGAAAAGGAAGGGGAGGAAGAAGGGGCTAAGATATTTCACATAAGAGTCAAGAAAAAGCTTTTACAATGGAGAGGAATGGGGGGAAGGCAAGGGGGAATGAGTACGCCTTCATTCTCATCAGAAATGGCTCAGAGAGGAAATAACAAAAACACTTAATAAAGTATAGAAATGTTTCTAAACCTAGAGAGAAATGATAGGAAAGGGATGAGATATGGGGGGATGCGGGAGGGAAGGGAAGGGAAGGGGGGAGTAGGTGGTAGAAGAGAGGGAAGATCATGAGAGAGGGTACTCTGATAGAACAGACTGAACAGGGACAGCATGAAATGATAGAGCAGAGGGAAATGAAACTAGCTATAGCAACTATGGGAAAAATATTGAAGCAAATTCTCTGGTGGCTTTGATGGGGAAGGCAATTCCTTCCAGAGATAGAACCACTTGAATCTGAACACAGCCTGAAATACACTTTTTTCCCTCTCTTACTATTCTTACTCTTCTCAAGGTTTCTCATCTTTTTTTGAGTGGGGGAAGGGAGTTTCTGATTACTCTCACAACTAGATTATTGTAATAATATATAATAAGTAAACAAAAAGTAAAAAAAAAACAAAGGAGTAAAATAGAAAAGGGAAAAGTGATCCATATAGGAAAATTATGAAAAATTGACTAAAGAAATTAATTCCTTTAAAAGCAAAATAAGCACATGGAAAAGAATGAAAATCTTAAAAAATTAAAAATGACCAACTGAAAAAGAAATACAAGTTTATCTAATATGAAATCACCCAAATGAAAAATAAAATCCAAAAACTAACTGAAGAAAATCAAATCCTAAAATTAGAATTGGACAAATAGAAACCAATGAATCAATGAGAAACAAACATATCATCAAACAAAATTTTTAAAAAGCTAAAAAAAATTGAAGAAAATGTAAAGTACCCATTAGGAAAATCAAATGATCTGAAAAATACATCCAGAAGAGAGAATTAAAAAATTATTAGTCTACCTGAATGCCTCGATGGAAAAAAATCTTGGAAAATATATTTCAGGAAATTATCAGGCAAAACTGTCCAAATCTACTAGATCAAGATGACAAAATAGTCATTGAAAGAATACTCACAAGTCCTTCAGACAGAGGTCCCAGAATAAAAACTTGTGGTAAAATTTCAAAATTTTCAAATAAAGGAGAAATTACTGCAACCAGCCAAAAGCAAACAAATTAGAAACAAAGGAAGCACAATCAACCTTATACAGGTTTTTATAGACCTCAACAATGAAGGATCAGAGGGACTGGAATATAGAATTTCAGCGGGCAAAGGACCTTGAATAATAACGAGGAATTTATATCCCTGAACAATTCAACATATTCTGTCAGGGGTAAAATAGATTTGACAAAATAATGGACTTCCAAAATTTCCTGAATATAGACTAGAAGTTAACAGTGAATTCATTCTTCAAATATAAAGCCCAAGAGATGCATAGAAAGACAGAAATTTACCTCAAAATTAAGGAAGAACAGCAAAAACAAAAGCATAAAGAAGTTGAACTACTAAAACAATTTTAGGGGCCCTCAGGAAAAAACAAGACTCCAGGGACTGAGGTTTGACCTGGTTGAAGTGAAAATACCTCCAGACTGACACTTTTGAATAAATAAACATACTCTGGGGATAGATGGCATAGAAACAGCCTTGGCTTCAAAAAGCTGCACCTTACAAACTTTAATCTAAGGAACAGAATGAGGATCTGACTGCTGAGCAGGTGATGACTTTAGGACTCTCTGCTATCAAGAGACTCCAAGCCTAGTGATGCTGAATAGATGTGATCACAGGATTTGACTGTATGCACACAGGAGCTAGTAAAAGCTGAGTGAATACAGTATTGCAGGAACTAACAGATTTTTGGAGCACTATGACTGGGAGCCCTAGATGTGGCTTGGGTGAGGAGAGAAGTGTATGAATTAAGAAGGAATAAAAGCTACAATTTGGATAAAACCTGATTACAATAATCTGCTTAATAATAAAATAAAACAAAAAAATCAGGAGGTAAGGGAGAAAGAACTTAATTATAAATAGCTATTATGATATAAACAAGATCTAGAGTTCTCCAACTTACAAAGTTGACTTTATCAGTGGATATGTACTTCTCAGGATTGCTGTTCTGCCCCCTATGAACACAGAAAGATTTACAAAGCATAAAATGGCAACAGAAGCTATAAAGACAGTAATTACCAAGAGGCCTACATCAGGGAAAGAGCATTGTTACCATTATCCTTCATGGGAGAAGCAAAGTGTTATAGAATAATATTAAAACAATGTGGACCTTCCTATTCCAATTGGTTAAGGTGACTGTGGGAAAAGTGGAATTCTGCATGTTTATGAAATATGCTGATGCATTTTATTATATTTGATGCTTGTTCGAGTAGTGGTAGATAATAAAGTTTGACAAACAACAGATGGAGTTAGATTTACAAATGCCATTTCATTACTACAAAAGTTAAACATGGCAAATAAATATTGAAGTTACATTTTGCACAAACACAAAAGAAAAGAAAAAAATGAACAAGCCATCTATGAATTCACTAAGAAAAAAAATTTCCAGGCCCAGATGGATTTCCAAGGCAATTGTAGCAAACATTTAAAGAACAATTATCTCTAATTCTATGCAAAGTATTTGAAAAAATAGTTAACCATGAATTCTGCCAAATTTCTTTATGACACCAACCTCATACTGAACCCAAAGCCAGGAATAACTAAAACAAAGAAAATTATAGACCAATCTCCCATTAATTTAAATATTTTAAATAAAATGTTAGCAAAAAGGATATAGCTAGCTATCACTGAGATAATAACACTGTGATCAGATTGAATTTATACCAGATGAGCAGAGATTGTTTAATATAGGGAACAAATCAGTACAATTGACCATAAATATGATTATCTTAAAAATTATGAAAAAAGCTTTTGATATAATACCTCAAAATTAAGATATTAAAAATATGAGACAATAGGAATACATGAAATTGTCCATAAAATTATAAGCAATATCTATCTAATAGCATCAACAAGCATTATTTGTAATTGGAATAAACTGAAAGCATTCCAAATAAGATCACTATCAACACTATTATTCAATATTGTGTTTGAAATGTTTGTTTTAGCAAAAAGAAAAAAAATGAGAATAGGCAATGGGAAATAAAACTTTTACTCTTCACAAATGATATGATGGTGGAGAGTTTTGTTTCCCCTTTGTTTATTACAAATCATTCAATTTCTATCATAACTGATACAGATGGTGTATGAGTAGCTAGGTGGCTTAGTAGATAGAGCACTAACTTCGTAGTCAGGAAGATGGGAATTCAAATTCATCCTCAGACACTTGACACTTGCTAGCTGTGTGACCTTTAGCAAGTCACTTAATCCTGATTGCCTTGCATCCAGGACCATCTGCAACTTTCCTGATTCATGCCCAGTTGACTGGACCCAGATGACTCTGGAGGAGAAAGTGAGGTTAGGGACTTAGTACAGTCCTGTGCTCACTAAAACAGGATTTGGAGACAAAATGTGATATTCAGACAGGGAAAGGATGATGTAGAAAATCATGAATGTGGCTTTAATGATGTTAAAATCCTTTTAATTGTGAAAGGATGTTTGCCCTTGAGATGTAAACTGACCTAAATTGCTGATCATATAGTGTTTCTCCTTGACGCTGACTTTGTATCTTGTCTACGATTTTCTTCTTCATTTAACTCTGTCCTGGACACTGGGGAGACAAAAGACCAATTCATAACTTATTATTGGAAGATACCTGCACCAATGTGTAAGACCACTCCACAAGCACCACCCTCTGTCCATCCTATCATAGAAGAACGTTTATGGAAGTAGAGCTCTCTTGCTTCTTCCAGCATCCCATTCAGAAGGATGCAGCTTTCTCATGCTTTTCCTTAATCTACGTGGAACACCATGGGCCTAACCATGTGGGCTGGTTAAACCAAGCCCCTTGCTGACTGCTCTCTCTCTCTCTCTCTCTCTCTCTCTCTCTCTCTCTCTCTCCCCTCTCTCTCAATCTCTCTCTCTCTCTGATTTTTAATAATATTTTGCCATATTAAAATCCTGAGCAGTTTTAACATCCCAGAGAACTCTAAATTCCTGTGCCTTTTCTGTCTTCTGTTTTCAATCCCTAAATCTTTAATAAGTGGCAGCGATGCCATGAACCAATTAAGAGGACAGAGAATAGTTTATCTGCTGGAGCTATGGAAAGGGAAAGAGTTTAGGACCAAACAAAAGGCAGAAAATATTTTAAATGCCTAAAAGATAATTTTAATTACATTAAATTTAAAAGCTTTTATACAATTGAAACCCAAGCAAATAATCTAAAAGGTATCCAGAATATTTGGAAATAATTTTCACATCTAGTAATGCTGATAAATAGACCTGCTCAAATATATAGAGTGCTAAGTAGAATTTATAATAATATAATTCATTATTGATAAATTCATCAATTTATTGATAAATTAATAAATGATCAAAGGATATGAACTGACAGTTTTAGATGAAGAAATTAAATCATCTATAGACTCTAAATAATTATTGTTCTGAGAAATGGAACTTAAACAACTCCAAGGTACCACCTTACTCCTATGGGATTGAACAATTAAGAAATAAAGGAAATGATCAATGCTGAAGAGAATGTGAGAAAACTTGGACACTGATGTTCTCTTGGTAGAGCTATGAACTGATCCAACCATTTTCAGTATTTTGGTGATCAAAGAGAATTCTAAAAGATTTGTGATAGAAAATGCTATCTACACTCAGGGAAAATACTATGGTATCTGGGGCAGCTGGGTGGTCACAGTGGATAGGGCACCTGCCCTGGAGTCAAGCCTGACTTCAGACACTTAATAATTACCTAGCTGTGTGGCCTTGGGCAAGCCATTTAACCCCATTGTCCTGCAAAAAAAAACTAAACTAAAAAGCTATGGTATATGTAGCTGAAATCATACTATTTTCACTTTAAAAAATTTATTTCATGATTTTCTTTCTAATATTTCCCTTTAGTTCAGATTCTTCCTTCATAGCATGAATAAAATAAAAATATATTAAACGTTATTTTGCATATCTAGCATAAAGGATGTCTTGCTGTGTTGGGAAGAATAGAGGGAAAAGAGGATATTAGAAAATTTGGAAGTCAAAAACTTCCAAAAAGATGATTGTTGAAAACTATTTTGTGAAATTGATTAATAATAAGAGGTATGCAGCTCCTTTCAGCAGTTCAATAATCAAAAACACTTTTGAGGGCCCTATTAAGGAAAATGATACCCTCATGCAGAAAAACAGAAATAAAAAATAATTAAATTCTGAAGTCTGAATGTAGAACAAAGCATATTATGTTCTTGTTTTGCTTTTTTTTAACATTTTTAATTTCTTTCCCCATATTTCCTCCTTCCCTTATTTCTTATTCATCTTTCACAACATTTTTATTATGGAAATATATTCAACATGATTGTACAAACACAACATTTACCAAATTTTCACTGTCATGGGTTGGGGAGGAAAGAATTCAGGGTGGAAGAAAAATGTGCAACTCATAAACTTTCAAATAGAAGAATCTTGAAACTACATTTACATGTAATTGGAAAAAATATAGTTATATAACAAGAAAAAAGCATGGTATCATTGCAAAATTTGAATATTTTTAAACATAACCTTCATATTTTAATCATTCATTAATCAGGTTAATGAATGAAAACAACAGAAAAATATCTAATGAATATCAAAAATATATTAAAAATAAAAAATATTATTTAGAATATTAAGAGAGTACAGAATACCAAAATATTATACAATTTTGAAATTATATTTCTACCCAGAATGTATGGGATTTGTTGGATATTAGGAAAACTACAAAATTAGCAGCTATTAATAAGAAAAAATCTTTTTATTCGTTAAATAAATACAGGAAAATATTTTGATGAATAAAATTTATTTTGTATTTAGGATGATTTCCTTAGAAAGTAAGATCAAAATTTTGGAGAATTAATTCTACCATTAAGACATCTGTATAAACCTCTGTCTCATAATACATATTGGGTGTCACTCTGGACAATTAATTTCACCTCTTCTTAAGTCAGACAATTGTCTAAGATAATATGTTGTCTCAAAATTATGACCTTAATTTGGCTTTAAGGGAATTCTATCCGAGGTGCTGCTTCTATCAGTGAAATTACAAATTTAGTGTCTATCTCTATATATAAGATCAAGGTTCATTCCCCAATTTATAAAGAGTAGCTAATTATCAAAGAAAGAAAATCAGCTTCCCAGAGATACATGGGAAATGATTCAACCACTAATAAAACATGAAAGGAAATATAGTCAAAGTTCAGGTTCTCACCCACACCCATTTAGTGGCAAAGATTTTAATAAAATAATTGTAGGAATTGCTATAAAATGATGATGCAATATTCCAGAAGTAAAAAACCCTAGCAATTCTGAAAAATTGAACTTATAACCCCAAAACTACTAAATTATATTCCTACTGACACACTGACATCATTTATAAACATATATATCTATAATCCAAAGACAGATGAAAAAGAATCATATATTTCCCTACTTCTCCTTTTCCAGGAAAGAGAAGCATACGTTATTGCTTTATTTTACAATTTCCAGAAGTTTACATAGCCAGACAACAGAAGGTTTTCCTTCCTGCTTTCAGAAAGTTTGTTATGCTTGAAAACTACCACTTTGCGGCTTATACAATTATTCAATATCAATGTTGTGCAGTGTAAGGGGCTGATGAATAGAAGTCAAGAAATGGGACATCCTAGTACTGTTGTTGAACCCCTCTAACTAAGGAGCCCTGAGCAATTTGAATATAGTAATCACATTAAACCTCAGCATGAATTTGGTAAATTGGAGAAATTAACCAATAGAAGGAGAACATACTATAATAAGACATGGAAATATGATACTACCAACTTCTGCTTCACAATTTAATTCTGTGTGTTTCTTCAAAATTACAGCAGAATTCATGTCCCTCTATATACTATATATTTAGAAAAAGCTGCATGAACATATAAAGGGTTAGCCTTGGAATCAGAAAGAACATAATTCATGTACTTTTTCACATACTTATTAATTCTGAGATCACATAAATAATTTACCTATTTAGTACTGCATAGGTGCATGTAGAGGGAAGAGAGGAGAGAACTAGAGATAGACAAAGATTAATACAGATTTGAATAATTTGAAAATATTTGTTTTTTAAAATATACATTTTATAGGAATGTTAATATTTAGGATAAATAAGTTAAAAAACATACCTTTATGTTTTAATAAAAAGTGAAGACATCCTGTGAATCACTTGTTCTTCCTCTCCAAATTTACATGATATGGTAAAAATAGAATTTATTACCTTGGCTCTCATCCTATTTCTTTGCATACATCATCTTTCAAAAGATTTCACTATCGATCAGCTTACCAGAAACATTTCCATCATCTTTTTAGGCACTCTTCAAAGATCAATGTGTAGTTCACTTTTCATTCATCTTGTAATGACTTGAGTAGCTGAACAAAATCTAATATTGTTTATACAAGCAAATCATACAACTCTCCTACTTACTGCAAATGTTATTTCCTACATTCTAAATACCCTTATCTCTGAACTGCTCTATGTGTTTGCTAATAATCATATTTCTTGAATTTGTGAATATAAGGAGAGGGATTCGCATGCTTTTCAAATTTTTCATTTCAGTCATCTGATATCATATCTCATTATATGACCCACCTCATGGCAAAATAAATTTTCAACAGTGAATTATAAAGTTCTTTGCTGCTCTTGAACCAAAAAAAACATTGTGTTCAAGTCTTTCCTTTGATATATAATAATGTTATAGTTCTTAAAGGACTTAAAGTATGAAAATTATTGCCCGTTTGTATCATTGTCTTTTATATAAAAATGCAAGTCCATTGATCACAGGAACTCTTTGTTTTTGTTTGTGTTTTTCAGATATTAGATACTTAATATATTCTAACTATTGGAACATTGTTGGAATATTTTTATGTTGGGAGCTTCTTCACACTTATAACATCATAGCTAAAATTATTTTTTCTTTCTCTTTGCCTCTCTCATTTCTCTTTCTCTCTTTCTGTCCTTTTTCTTTTTCTTTTTTTCCTTCACTTTTCAAATTCAGCTGGGAAAACAAAGAAAACTAAATAAATAAAGAAGTGCCTTCATCTTCTACTATTGCCTATGCTTATAGTACCCCAATTTGTTGGACAGGTGGGTAAAACTGTGAGATTTTTTATTTGAATTTATTGCTTATCTTTTGCTGATTAAATGAATATAGCTTTGGATTTGTAAAGTTTAAATTCAAATCTAGTCTTAAATATTTATAAGCTTTACAACACTGTAAAAGTCACATAACCTCCAACTGACTCAGTTTCCTAATGTATAAAATATAGATAAAATAACAACTACCTCACAGAATTGTGAAAATAAAATGCATTATTATTTATACTCATTTGCATAAGATAAAGTCATATATAATATTTTGCTGTTGAATTAATTAAAAAATCCAGTTCAGACAGAACAAGGATGATAATATGCATATATTCCTTTCCCAGAAGGCTTTTATTTTTATTTTTGCATATGTCTGCATTTTCAGATTTTTGTATATACCTTAGCATGGAGATTGAGAGGATTTGTTGTAGTAATATTTATCCAAATTATTGTTCTTAAATTTCTGATGATTAGGTTGATGTCCAAGGGATTTACATGACAGTTACTGCTTTTGCTACTACTACTACTACTACTATTACTACTACTACTATAATTACTACTATTACTACTAGGACTTTTCCTCCTCCTTTGCATCTTCCTTCTACTACTACTACTACTACTACTACTACCATTACTAATACTACTACTACTACTACTACTACTACTGCTACCATCACCATCATCACCATATCTGCTACTAATTATTTTGGTTTGGAACCAACATGTTACCTCACATTTTATATCCATGCAGATATTCTCCAGGAAACAGTAATTTTTATGGATATAATTTGTAAATTAGATTAGCCTTAAATAATCATCACTAAGTCACCTTAAAAATTTTAGTGAATATTGTACTCCTAAAAATGTCATGGAGTTGTTTTTGGATTTTTATCCTTTTATGTCAGGAAGTCTTTGAAATTCTTGAAGAAACCTAAGTCTCCTATATTGGAAAAATGTTTTAAAAATCAACAAATTATATATATATACATACATATATATATATATATATATATATATATATATATATAGTGTCCTGATGAATATTGAAAATATTCAGTTCTAACACACATATTATGAATTATATAAAGTAGCAAGGAACATGTCATGACTTCCAAGAAACCCAGGCAACAAGGGAAGAAAAATCAAAGTTTAGAGAGAACATCTGATGTGTTTGTATGATTTTCTTCAAATTCATTCAATAGCCTGTGACTGGCAATGGAGGTGTCAGATGGGGAATAATACAAGGGTAAAGTTTGACAAGAGATAAGCAGGAATATGATAAAGGGGTTAGAGAATAAAGCTTGGAAAATTGTAAAGGGGAAAAAAAAAACTACCTTCTGAGAAGAAAGTAGAGTCAGAGAAAGTTTAAGCACCTGAGCAAAGGCAAGAGAGATAAAGGACTCAAAAATTCAAGGAGGGCAAACGATAAGTTTAAAGAGAGTGAAGCATAGAAAAAGAGAGAGCTGGATGTCAGATTTCTAATTCAGGAAGTAGACTATTATTAATAGTCATACCAGGCCTTCTGAATACATATCTAATGCTATTTATAGGCAATCATAATGTTTTCTTCATTCTTTATTAAATTGACATCTTGAGAATAATGACATTCATAGAATAAGGATTTTTTCTATTATTTTAATTCAAATACAAACAGCAGGCCACCAACAGGAGCAGGACAGACAGTTTGAAATTAATTTCTTAGCTTTCATCCACCTATACAATTCAATTTAATTCATGCCCAAGCACCTACACTCGACACTGGGGAGGCAAAGATATGGGACATAACATGCTTTTATAGAAGTGACAATATAATGGTAGACAGAAGTGCAGCATATTCTCAAATAAGTCTAACTCTGATAAATGTGGAACTTACAATTTCCAAGAAGACTATGGAAAATATAAAAAAACAGAAATGTGAGAGGTCATTTTTAACCAGGATAGTGGTAGGGAGTAGGAAAGTGAATGAAGACTACATGGATAATGTAGAAGGAAAATATGACTCAGGAATGAAGAAAATGTAGAATTCTATTTAGACCAGTAGTGTTATAAAACATGATACCTGGTATGTGATTATAAAATTACAAAGATTTGAAAGTAGGTTATATGATACCCAAAACAAGTTATGTTTTTTTAAACAAGGCAATCGGATTAAGTGACTTCCCCAAGATTACACAGCTAGGTAATTAATAAATATCTGAGGCTGCATTTAAACTCAGATCCTCCTGACTCAAAGGTTGGTGATCTAGCTACTGCACCACCTAATTGTTCCTCATAATAGGTAAGGTGAAGAAAGCTCACTCTTTTAAAATGATATCTAAGCGAATTCAAACAAAATTGTTGTTATACTACAAAAAATAAAACGAGAGATGCTCTTACTCTATCCCCCAAAATAATCATATTTTTCCTGCAAATTTTCTGCTTTAAATGAAAAATATAAACAATATATATAAATTATATAAAATATAAACAATATATATAAATTAGAGGTAAATTTTAAATGAATATTTTTGATGTAGGAAAAGAGGAACATTATTGATTTGTACATATCCAACATGGCAAAATGCTTAGTGATGGACTTAGAGTCAGCAAGAGTTGGGCTCACAAAAAAAAAATAAAAACAAGAAAACTTTTAAAAATTTTATAAAAGAGTTGGGTTCACATCCTGCTACTAACACATACTAGCAATGCTACTGTCAGTACGTTCTTTAAGATTTCTAATTCTCAGGATTCTGTCTACTAATTTGTAAGCTGGTTGAAATCTATGAATATAGGAGTTT
The DNA here is from genome assembly GCF_037893015.1 of Macrotis lagotis. Classification (NCBI taxonomy): domain Eukaryota; kingdom Metazoa; phylum Chordata; class Mammalia; order Peramelemorphia; family Peramelidae; genus Macrotis; species Macrotis lagotis. The sequence goes on along the minus strand of NC_133660.1, from coordinate 141,330,994 downwards.
CCAAATGCAAGAAATCACTTTTATTTGAAGGTAGTGATTGTTTTTGTTTTTCTTTATATTTGTAATAATTAGCATCCACAATGAATTTAATGGATGACTCTGAATAACTGACTAATGAAATACCATTATCCCTAATTTCCCTCCAAATTGTTCTCAGGTAGAATTCTCCATGAAGTCTTCCCTGAATCCCACAGTTCTCTATTCTCCAGTCACTATGTTTATATTCCAATAGTTTTTTTAATTTATTTAAATGTATATGTGTTACTGCAAATATTTTGTTGCTGTTTTGTGGTCTAGGGTATAATGCAATAACACCAGTGTGCATTTAATAAGAGTTATTAATAATAATAGCCATGTGCTAAGTGTTTTGCTTTTACAATCTTATATGATACTAAAAACAACCCTGAGAAATAGGTGTTTTAATTATTCTTATTTTACGAATAAGGAATCTAAGCCAATCAGAATATTAGTGATTTGACAAGGGTCACAGAACTTGAAAGTTTCTGAGACTGTCTTTAATTCATGACTTTTTGACTGCAGGTACAGTATCATATTCACTCTGACATATTGTTGCTCCATTTAATAGATATTTATTGAATGATTTGATATATAATTATATTTGAAAGCTATATTCATTATTGCATCTATATAATACTACATAGATCTTCATGAGAAACAGTAGTGAAACTGGACATGGTGATGTCTCAGAGAATCTAAGTTGATGACACAGTTGATTTTTGCAAATCTGAGCTCCTATAAGGTTAAAGTCTACCAGGTGTGCACAATAAATCTGACACCAATGTAGTCAGTTTTATGCACCAGTGTCCTCACACTACCTAAGAAACTAAAAACTTCAATGTTACAATTGAATAATGACTGGACTTCCTCCATGGTCAAGATATAGAAGAGTGTTTATAACTCTTTCCCCCAAAACCATTAAAATAAAAGAAAATAAGTAACTATGAGTGGTAAACAATAAACAGGGAGACAGTTACTCTAGAATTTGATATATATTTCATGCAAAATGAATAATCTAATCAATTTTTTATCTGAAGAAAATAGAAATCACTTTCATTTTCTATAATAATGTAATAAATGTAATTGAAATTTTCAAAGAGAAACTATTTGTGCAGTCAATCAGAAATCTTTGCCAATGATTGAAATATGCAGAATAGCATAATGCTTATTGAAAAGGTGCATACTTGTAGCATAGTCATCTTATTTTGTTTGGAAATTAGTGAAATCAATGGAAAGAATGTATGATAGAGGACCACAGAATGTCTCTTAAATTACTAAAAGTATTGTTATTAAAAATAAATATTTTGCAAATAAGCTCTTAAAGAAGCAGGACTTCTAATACTAGAAGCAGACCTTCAACACCACAAGTGTAAAAAATAGTATGTCTTCTCTAAATAATATACTTGATTAAGATGCAACATTGAAATGACATAGTTATTGTTATGAAGAACTTGAAATCTAATAATTATACAGCTTTTGAAGAACATGAATTTCATATTTTAAGACTTTTCAAGCAGATTTAAAAAATGAGATGTATTTGCTTCAAGAAGGGAATAATTATTACAAAATAATAATTTTAAGGAAATTTTTTGTGACATGGGAATGCCACCTAGAAAATATAATTTAATATTATATATATATATATATATATATATATAATATGCTAATGTGTTCTAAATCAACCTCCAATCAAAGATTACTTCAAGTGCTACCTCAAAGTCTACACTATCATGTAAGAGCAAGCTTTGAACCTAGTTCTTCAAAGGGAAACCAAAACCATCAATCAATATATAAGTATCCCTGTCAGCTGAATATTGAAGTATTTTTAAAATATTATGTTATCTGTTGTATTTATTTATTTTTTTAAATGTACTTACACATTTATTTGTAAGAAATACACAATTCTAAGAGTAGAATACAGAAAAATAAGCTAGAAACAACCAAAGACTTTTTGTTTGCCTTTTGCAGTAAAACTGAAGCATGGGACTTTAGTGTAATTCTTCCAGATATCACTTGGATGCTTGCTTGGCAATTTTGAAGTCTAGTCCACAAGGTTTGCTGGAAATCAGGTGGTATCGGCTCTGGAAGACAGTGCGACATAGCACCATAAAGCAGCATATTCACACATGTGCATTTGATTGCCCAGCTTTTTTTTCTCAAGAATGTTTTTTGGGGTTTATTGGCACATATTGCATTTTATTTAATGTCCATTGGCTCCTTCTGATAGTATCCGAGAAGGTTCAGTATACTTTGCTGTAAGTATATAAAAAAGTGCAGGGGCTGGTACCAAAGCCAAGAGTGGCAAGTCTGGCTCTAGTTTATCTACTCTGGAGATGGAGATTATTCCATAGGCATGAAGTGACCAGTGGCTGAAGAGAATAATAAGCCTTTTCTTTCTGAGAAGAAGATCTTTGAAGGACTCTATTTCTGAAGCAGACATGTATACAGCCAGGGTATCCAAGGACAACACTAATACAATATAAGGAAAGGTGTAATACAGAAGGCCTCCTCCAACTGCTTGAATGACAGTTAAAATTGGGAAGAAGTAAACTGCTGCATAAATACTCTTAAATCGATCAGACTTCCCTAAGCCACAGGCAGTCTTCTTTACCAGAAGTGGTCAGAGCAGCATCATAAATACCAAGCAGAAGGCATAATAGATAAATACAATGGTATATAATGGGTAAACAGCTTCATGAGAATAGTGTATTGTGGTAATATAATCAGGATTTGGGTTGTAGAGCATTGTATACCAGTCAGAAAGCATCAAGACTCCACAAGAACGAATTTTCAAAACACCAACTGGATCACTCACAAGTAATGTAACAATAGCTGCCACACTGCATTTAAATAAGGCAGTCACATGCTGAAATAATGCATTAGAACTCTTTTTGCCCGAATATCACTCAATTAAGAATCAATGGAGAACAAGAGGAAACAGGGCCATAAAGCCAAGGTTGAGCCAGTCATAAAGTTCTGGGGACTCTGTACATGGCTGACAAAATTTCTGAGTATTCGTTCTCTGTCCTCTTGGGCACACCCCACATTCTCCATATATCTCCATTGAATCATTTTTATATATCAATGTCTTCCCACAATAAAGTCCAAGGCATGCTGGTTGAGTATCAATAGCCATTGGCCTTCTGGATAGAGGTGTTGTATTTATTTTGTTAAATATTTTCTAATTACATTTTTATCCATACAAGGGAATGTTTGATACCTCTTCTCCTCAACTATTAGCTCTGAAAGCCAAAATGTAATATAGGTAATAATTTTGTCCATATAATAATTTAACACAACCTAAGATTAGTCATATTGTCACAACTCTGTGGCTGACTGACAGTAGGATTCCATTTAAATTTTATCTCTTTCATAGTATGTTTATTCAATTTTACTCAGTCTGGAAAATGTTAAATTGTCTCTCAACTCCCTACAGTATCCTCCAGCTCTAATGTTCTGATTTTCTTAAATACAACATTATATTATACTAAAATGACTTGTAATAACCATAGAATGTATAACCAAGAAATATTTTTTGGATGAAAAGCTCAGGTCCAGGTAGAATCAAGCCCACAAAGCACTTTTCTCTCGCTTCTTCTGACTCCCACCTGTTTCAAATCCCTTTCCACTTTTACAAACTACAACTGAAAATAGGTTATATAGAGATAACAAATATATCCCTATTTCCTCTTACTATATGAAAGGTAATTTTTTTTCAAAGCAACTCAGTTCTATTCACTAAGGAGAAAGGAAATATAGTCTCCAATTAAATTCTTGCTTCACTTTTCTGACTGCTAGAACCATCTGATATAGAGTAATGTATTAAGGACCTTAGTGTATTGAAAAAAGAATGTTGAACTAGTAAGAATGGTACGAGAGGGACTGACTTTCTGGGTGCACAGTAATAAAATGGCAAAAGGGTTCTTAATATCTCTAATTTTCTGCTGTTTAATACCTATCATATGGGTTGCTGTTTTTATTCAACAATGCTTAATATTACATCTGTAAAGGTGGATTCAGATTTTCATTACCAGATCAAGTCTTCATGCATGCATAACAGAACATTACAAATGTCATATCATAGAAAGGGGAAGAACAAAGAATTGAGAAAAAGTTAAGTTTCCTTTTTTTGTTTTTTTTAAGTGATGCTTATAAATATTTCTTTTTATTTAAAAAGATCACTAAATAAATTGTATGTGGATGGGGGTGAGGAAGACATTTAGTATGATTGTGATATTTATAATTCTTCTGTGACTAAAAATATAAAGACTTAGGAAAATAAATTTTATGTATACACATTTTATTTTAAAAACTCATTTCATTTCTGAATCTATCAAATTTTGTTTCCTTTATATATTTTTAAAATTTTTTCCAGGAATGCCTCCATACTGACTCCCTAAATACAATCCTGGTATAAGCTGTTCTTTCTATTTTTAGGTTTAGAAAACCCGTTTTAGTGAGGACCATTTAAAGGGATTTAATTACATCCAAGAATTAATGGATGTAATTAATATATTAATTAAAAAATAACATTATTAAACATTTTTATGTGAAAAGTACTATGCATGCATATAGAAAAATTAAATACACTATTCTTAAAGAATTCCAATTCTATAGGAGGAAAGAGAAAATATGGAAAGTATTAGAATCAAATCAAAAATATTCTTAAATATAATGGTAATACTGTCTGAATACTATAATAATCAATCACTTTTCTTAAAAACATAATATTTTTGCTACATGATTCCTTTTGCAAACTTTTAATTACCATATTTTTTTACCGCTCTCCCTTTTCTCCATCCTCCACATGGCAGCAAACAAAATGATATAAGTTGTACATAAATAACTGTGTTTAACGTACTTCAAAATTTGTCATTATAAAGTTGTTAGAACTAAATTATAACTAAGAACCATGAGATAGAAAGAAAAAATATAAAAGGTATTTTAACTAGTGAACATTTGCTCTGAATCAAGACTTCATAGTTTTTTACTGTGAAGGTTTATAATATTTTCCATTACAGGTGTCAGTATCTTGTTCCCTGGAATGCTGATAGAAGCTGTATCCATCATAGAGGACCATCTCACAATGTTGCTGTTCTTGTTTATAATGTTCTCCTGTCTTTATTCCCTTCACTCATCATCAGCTCATGCAATGCTTTCCAGGTTCTTTTAGAGTACATTTACTCGTTTCTTAAATATCAATAGTACTTCATTTGTTCAGTCACAGGCAATTGATGAGTATTTTCTCAATTTCTATTCTTTGTCAATACAGATGAGATGCTATAAATGTTTTAAGACATGTGTGTCTTTCCATTTTTTTAAAAAAATAATTTCCTCAGGATATAAACCTACAAATGATATTACTGAATAAAAGGGTATGCATAGTTTGCCCTTTGGACAAAGTTTCAAATTACTCTCCAGATTGTTCGGAACATATGATAGCTCTGATAGTTTTGCATTGGTGTACCAGTTTTCCCCATACTCTCTCTAATATTGATGATTTTCCTTTTTTTGTCATTTTAGTCAATATGATAGGTGTGAGATGGTACAACAGAGTTGTTTTAACTTACATTTTTTAAGCAATAATGATTATCACCCACGATAGCTCTGGTGTGTGTCTGGACATTGACTTGTGAGAGTCAGGTAAAATAGAGACATATATACAAGGCTGTGATACAAACTCTACTGATTTATTTTCAGAAACTCAAACTTTTTATAACAAATCTTTTCTCAGGAATGACCAGTTAAAGGAGACTTTCACAATTTCCTGGGTAAATTTACAATATTTATTCTTAGAAAACCACAGACTTCCTTATCAGAAAAACTTTTTACACACACCTCCGGAGCCAGAAAAACTTTTTACACACACCTCCGGAGCCACAGATTGTCCCACATCAGGGTTCACTGGAGAGCCAACAGATCCATTTAATGAGGAAGAATGCATACATACCTCTGCTGGAAAAAGTCACCAAAGCTATATGTAAATCGCTCCCAGGAGCTGGCCCTCAAAAAAGGATTTTGTGCATTTGTTTTTCATATGATTTATATAGTGTTAATTTCTTGATCTTACAATTGTCTGGACTTATCCTTTGACCATTTATCAACTGGAGAATATTTTGTATTCTTATAAATTCAGGTCAGTTTTTTATATATTTAGAAATGAGTTCTTCATCAGAAACACTATCAGAAAACTTTTTTCCAGTTATCTTTATTCCTTCAAATCTTGATTGTATTAGGTTTATTTGGTGCAAAACTTTTATATTTAATAAAGTTGGTATTCATTTTTTAAATTTCTAATGCTCTCTATTACTTGTTGCAAGCTCAAATTGAGTAACATCATTTTATTTACAATAGAACAACAAAAAAGGGGGGGAACACCAGCTATTTTTCTTGTTGCTTTTATAGAGATTACAAGCAAAATATATTACTAGTCACATAGAGAACACAAACAGGGAGCTATAAATCTTTTCACTTCCCTGACATCATAGAACAGGAGCAAGACACAGTAAGACTGAATTTTTCAAAGAAGTCCTAATATTAGATCTGAATCACTTCATGAACAAAAGAAGCCAGGTAGTTCTTCATCTTCAAGGCACCCAAATATTGTCATGGGATTGGAGTATTCAGGAATATCTTCACATGATTAGTCACAACGCATCACATTTTTTTACTCTAGTTAAATACCTTTCAGCCTATGAAAATCACCTTGGGTACATTTGGCTCATTTTTTCCTTTTTTTTTTTCTAGACAAAGGGATGTTCAAGAACAAAGTTATGTAATTTTTTTAAATACTAAAACAGTCAATACTTTTATTTTTATACATCACAATACAAATATAAGCTGCATTTCTGCCCCACTCTTCCTTTCAAATCGTTTCTTCATTGTCAGAAAGTGGGAAGTCTTCTTACATATTTGGAAACTACCCCTGGGGCAGTTTGCAAAAAAACAAAACAAAACAAAACAAACTGCAAGCTATTAACAATCATGACAAAAAGCTCTCAAAATAGAATGCAAAATAAAATGATTCTGAAGCTTCACTTTATACTGATAAGATTTGAGAAAAATGGCAAAAGATGAAAATGGTCGGATGTCAGAGGGCCTGTGGAAAGGCAGGCACACTAATGAACTTTTGGTGGAGCTGTGCATTTATCCAACAGCTCTGAAAATGGTTTGGAATTACTCTAAGTCACTAAAACACACAGATCTTTGACTCAGTGATACCACCATGGGCACAGAACCCGAGGAGAGCAAAGATAGAGGGAAAGGTCCCATATAAACAAAAATATTTATAGCAGCAATTTTTGGAGTAGCAAAGAACTGCAAGCAACAATACTCATCAATTGAGAAACAGCAAATGAACATACAAGATATGAAAGCAATGGGATATCGTGTGCTCTAAGAAATGAAGACATCTAGATCAATTTGCAAAACCTTGTATGTACTAATTGTAGAAGGAAAGGAAGCAGAAACAAGGAAACAATTTACACAATCATCACAATATAAAGGAGCACAACACTGAGACTTCAAAACTCTGTTCAATGCTTATGCAACTGTGACTTCAGAGGACTGGTAAAATGTTTCCTTTCCTTTGGCAGAGGTGTTAAATTATAGGTAAAGAACAAGGAGTAATTTTTAGATATGTCCAATGTGTTGACTTTTCACTGTGCTTATTTATCACAGGGGAGGGATACTGAGGGGAGAAGGGGAATCATGGGAAAGTGAAGGTGATATAAGAGTGTCAGTGTTTTAAAAGGGGAAGAGGCAAAAAAAAAAAAAAAAAACATGTCTGAGATCCAGCACCATGATGTTCTGGTGAAAGAGAACAAAAAGTAGAAAACTGAGGAATGGTTTTCATCACATTTTTCTTATTTTATCTGTCTGGGCGCGTAGGCACCATCATAGGATGAGGAAGGGGCCTCATCATTGGAGGACCAGGCATCATAGTCATGTGGCTTCCCATGGGCATCCTCATACCAGGAGGTGGCCCTACAGGCATCATTCCAGGAGGAGGGGGCCCCATCATGCTAGGGTGAGGTGGTGGGATCATAGTCCCTCCTAGTGGAGGAGCAGAGAAGGAAGAGGTTAGGTGGAATTCTTCCCTTGTTGAAATGCAGTGGCTGTTTTATCAATCAGGCTCTGGGCTTGCTCTTCCATTCATTTTTGGTAATAGTCTCTCACATTTTCTTTATGCTTCCTCCCACTGCAGTGTGTCTTCCTCACAGATGGAGAATCATGAGTAAGATACGTATCACAGAAATCACAATAAAACTTGGGCATGTTGCAGTGTTGTCCAAGGTATCTTCAGAAGAGACTGGCTAGGTTCCTCCCCCTCTTCACATATAAGGTAACTCTGGAATGCTGCTGATAAAAGAGGCTCTAGCTCTTCAGTTAGATACTCAGCAGCGATCTTAGAAAGATGACCAGTATCCCTGCCAGCCAAGTCTGGGAGCACCGCGCCGCCAATGTCCGTTGTCCGCGGAGTCCACCTGGGAGGGCAGGGGGAGCACAGAGAGAAGGGGGGCACAAAGCCGACCAAACCCAGATGACAGCCACCGCACCTAGCGCACTCTGGGTGGGCAGGGCGTCGACTGAGACCTACCTTCCCTCACAGGAACTGCCAAAGTTATGTAAATTTAATTATCAAATTACATCTTATAAAGGGCATCAGAGGTTAATGTCTCTTTACTTCTTTAAAGGGGGATATCCTAATTTAAGCAAACTAATAAAAGAAGAAAAAAGTGAAACTTTTTAAACATTCCTTAAAAAAGGTGAAAACTGAATAAAGGGGCAAAGAAGAATGCTTAAATTCTAAGAAGGGCAATCAATTTACAAATGCGGATCATTTCAACAAAGTTATTGGGCACAAATACTCAAGCAAAAATCACAATATCATAAATAATTAAGAAAGCAAACAGTTATGGGTAAAAATTTCTCAGTGACTCTCCTTTATCATATCAGTTGACCTAAGTGGAGCTTGCAAAGTATATATTTGCCTGTGTCCTTTTAATTCCAAGACATAATAAGTATTTTTCACATAGCTTTATAGCTTTATATACATAGAGTAATCCCACTAGTAATTCAGATTATAAAGAACAAAAATACTCTGGGTAATAAGGAATAGAAACATGTTTGATATAGAATATAAATTCTGTTAAGAACCGATATTTTATTTTTATATTTTATATTTAGTATATAGGGAAAATTTGGATTTGAAAATAGTTTGACAAATTAAAGACTGACAGATTGCTTTCTTTGGGGGGGTTGGGGGAGGGAAGTAAGATTGGGGGAAAGAATTGTAAAGCTCATAGAAAATCTTTAATAAAAGAAAATAATTAGAGTTAGTAATTCAATAAGTTCTTAATAAGAATTTTTGTTTTTTTGCAAAACACTTGGGAAACATGGCAGCAGTATTGGAAAGAAACTGAATTTTTCATAAGATGGCTTCTAATCTCTATTGTTTAGTTGTTCAAGGAAATCAAGAAGCATATTTTAAAAGCGTAGAGCATTCTTGCTATTGGGAAGTCAGATAATGAGTTATGAGATAAAATGTCAATTATAAGAAAAATGAGTAGGCCAGAATAATTATATCATAGAGTATATGGAAAAAAGTAAAGTGTAAGAAGACTTGGAGGGTAGGAAAAGATCATGTGAAATGCTTTGCATGATAAATAAATCATCATCTCATCAAAAAGATATCAAGGAAACTGAAATCTATTGAGTGGGAATTGGGGAAGGTTATGATATGATCAGATTTTCATATTAGAAAACCAATGACAGTTAAATGGGAAATGGATTGGAGTAGGAAAAGCTCAGGAAAGAAATTGTTAAAGTTAAGAAGAGATAAGGAGATCAGCTTGAAGGCTATTGTGGTAGGCATTAAGGGCCAACACTAGATTAATGGTTGCATAACTGGAGAAAAGGTAATTAATTGATAATTATTTTGAAAGAATTAATAGCAAGATAACAAAATGTTGCATCTGTAATTCAATTAGGGTGAAAAATCAATTATAATAACAAAATATGGAGCATGGGGGATTGAGATAATGTCATTCCCTTGAAAGTAATAAGAAAGTTAGGAATAGGTAAAATCTGGAAGATGGAGAATTATGAATTCTGTTTTGTATATGTTAAATTTGATATGCTTACAGGACACATATTTGAGAAGTCCAAAAAAATAGGCATTTTGTTAGTCTTTGCATCATTTCCATGGAATACATTGATTTCAGTTGAATGTGATGACAAAGAAATCATATCCTTAAGGAAGGAAAATAAAGTGTGAGATAGTGAAATTAAATAATAATATAACTTTTTTTTTCCTAATTTGAAGACAATAGTCTTTGGTCTTTGATCAAAGTTCATAATGTTTTCTGTGGATATATGGTATTCTCCATTGCAGATCACCCAAAATTGTCCTTGGTTGCTGCACTTATGGAATGAGCAAGTCCATCGAATTTGATCATCACTGGGACTTCTGGCCAAGATGGCTGAGAGAAGACAGGTACAGTTTTAAAGTCTCCTGGTCTTTCCCCATCTATAATAAGAAACAAAGCTCTTAACAGAAATCTGACCCACAAAACCCAGAAAGAAAAGCCAGGAGAAATAACATTTAACTCAGGATTTGTCTTCCACAGCAGCTTGGAGTGAATTTGGGTGGGTGAGTCTGGATGCAGAGGGTGGATAAACCTCACATCAGCCAGATTAGTGGCTAAATGGGCACCTGGGAGGCAGTGGGCCAGAGAGCCAGATCTGCTGTATCAGTGGTGGGGCTAGATGGTGCGGGAGGGGGCGGTTGAGTCAACTAGGGATCGGAGGCACTGGTATTAGCACTGACCTTCTGGAGCTTGCTGACAGGGCTGGGCGGGGAGAGTTCTGGTGCAGGAGAGCTGCTGACAACATCCCTGGACTCCTCTGGTCTGAGGAACTCTGAGTCCATGCCTCCATTGCAGCTGAGGCCTCTTCCCAGAACAAACAATATTATACACTACTCCCTCAGGCACAGGTGTGTGTGCAGAAGAACCAACCAAGCTGACAAAAGGGAAAGGAATGACCTAACCCCAGGGTAAAGGCCACCATTAATTGAAGGCAAAATGATTCAATAGCTTCAAAACCTCCCTTCAAGCTAAGGGAGAAGGCCTCAATCAAGGTCACAGACACTCCAGAGAAAGCAACAAGCACCTCCTACTGTCCAGGCAGAGAAATTACACTCTAGCAATTCTCTAGTGATTCCAAGCCCCTGTGAAGCAGCACCTCCCCAACTCAAGGTCTTAACAAAATGAAGAGGGATCAACAGAAAGGTGGATCCATAGAAAAATTCTTGGAAGGAAAAGACCCTAACTCAGAGAGACCTAGAAGCTCTGAGGAGAATATGATCTGGCCTCCAGCACAGAAAGATTTCCTTGAAGAAATAAGGAAGGAGTTTAAAAATCAACTGGAAAATATGGGAGAGACAATTAATACCTTGCAACAAGAAAACAAATCCTTAGAAACTACAATTGGATGAATACAAAATGAGAATAAATCTCTCATAATATCAATTGGACAAATACAAAATGAGAATAATTCTCTCAGATCCTCAATTGGGAAAATGCAAAAAGAAAATAATTCTCATAAAACCTCAATTGGTCTAATAGAAAGCTCTTTCCCCCGAATATCCTTATTTGTTACAAGAATTCTCTCCCTCTCTTTTTCTCTCTCTTTTTTTTTTTTTTTTGCAAGGCAAAAGGGGTTAAGTGGCTTGCCCAAGGCCACAAAGCTAGATAATTATTAAGTGTCTGAGACTGGATTTGAAGCCGGGTACTCCTGACTCCAGCCAGTGCTTTATCCACTGCGCCACCTAGCTGCCACTTAGAAAGCTCTTTCAAAAGTATAATTGCCCAATTGGAAAACGATTTGCAAAAGTTAATGAAGAATACTCCTTCCTAAAAAACCAAACAAACAAACAAAAACCCCCAATGGAGTCTGCAGAAAATAATGAATACATGAGACAGCGAGAGCCAGTTAAATAAAAACAAAAAATAGAAAAAAAATAGAAGATAATGTAAAATACCTCATAAGCAAAATCACTGACCTTGAGAATACGTCGAGGAGAGGCAACATGAGAATTACTGGACTTCCTGAAAACACTGAAGAGAAAAAAAACCCTGGACTTAATATTACAGGATCTAGTGATAGAAAACTGTCATGATATCATGGAACCAGTGGGCAAATTAGTTAATGAAACAATACATCGAACCCCTCCAGAAAAAGATTCTGAAATGAAAAACACCAAGGAATATTGTGGCCAAATTCCAGAACCGTCAGATAAAAGAGAAAATCCTGCAAGCAGACAGAAAGAAATAGTTTAAATATCAAGCAGCCATAGTAAGGATTGTGCAGGACCTGACTGCATCAGCATTAAGGGATCCAAAGGCCTGGAACAAGATATTTCAAAGAGCAAGAGATTTTGGAATGCAGCCAAGTATCCACCATCCTTTAAAGCTCAGCCTTCTTTTCCTTGGAAAAAGATGGACATTAAACGGAATAGAAGAATTCCAAAAATTCCTGATGAAAAGACTAGAGCTAAAAAGAAAATTTGGAAATCAAACAGTATGTTCAAGAGACACATGAAAAGGTAAAAAGGGTGGGGGGTAAAAGAAGAAAAAAATGGCTATCCAATAAGTTGAAACAGGCTATATCCCAGAATGGGAAAAAAGGTTGTCATAAATCTTGAGAATTGTTAACAGAGAGAATATACCTAGTCAGAACTGATGGACATTCATGACCTAACCACCCAACTGCTATCCAATGGGATGTAACTGGCTTTAACCCCACTTGGGAGAAAGAATCTAATAAATCTCAAGAATTTTAACTCTATTAGATAGAATGTACTTAGGTAGAAGAGACAGATACTCAGAAATTTCTATGATTCAGATAGAATGATCTATAAAACAATACATCCTTAAAAATGGGGATAGGAAGGAGATGGGAGGAGGAGGGAGGGATTTGAATGGAGGTAAATCTCATTACACTATGAGGTACTAAATACCTCTGGTAATAGAGGGGAAGAAGGGAGGAGATGAGAAACACCTTAATCTTCTTCTCATCAGACTTGACTTAAAGTCAACTTAAACATAGTTAATTTAAAAAAACATCTAACTTTTCAAGTATTAAAAGGAGAAAAGGGGAGGGTAGATGGAGAAACAGAGGAGATGGGGGGGAAAGGGGAACTAACAAAAGGAAGGGAAGGAAAAAGTGAAAAAGGGTAAGGGGAAAGAAAGGGAAGGGGGTGCTACAGGAGGGCAAACACATTGAAGGGGGGTAATATTCAGAAACGAAATACTGGGAAATACAAATAATGGGGGGAAGGGGAAAATACAAACAGAGGGAAGATAGCATGGAGATCAATAAACAATTACTAATCATAACTTTGAATATGAATGGGATGAACTTTCCCTCAAAAGGTAAGTGAATAGTATAATGGATTAAAAAACAGAATCCTACAACATGCTGCTGACAAGAAAATCATTTGAAGCAGAGAGATACACATAGAGTAAAGGTAAAAGGTTGGAGCAAAATATATTTTGCTTCAGCTGAAGTAAAAGAAGCAGGGGCAGCAATCCTCATCTCATACAAGCAGAAGCAAAAATAGATAGCTTTAAAAGAGATAAGGAAGCAAACTTTATCCTCCTAAAAGTTACCATAGACAATAAAGTTATTTCAATACTGCATATATATGCACTCAATTGGATATCATCCAAATTCTTAGAGGAGAAGCTGAAAGAACTACAGGAAGTCATAGACCAAAGAACTCTACTAGTGGGAGATCTCAACTTCCCACTCTAAGATCTAGATAAACTGAATCGTAAAATAAACAAGAAAGAAGGTAAGGAGGTTAATAGATTGTTATAAAAACTAGATATAGTAAACCTATAGAGGAAATTGAATAGGGATAGAAAGGAATATACCTTTTTCTCTGCAGTACATGGAACTTATACAAAAATTGACCATGTACTAGGACATAAAAACCTAATGACCCACTGCAGAAAGGCAGAATACATCTTTCTCAGATCAAAATGCAATAAAACTCATATGCAATATTGGGCCAAGGAGATGTAGAACCAGAACCAATTGGAAAATGAAAAAAACCTCATTTTTAAAGAATGAGTGGATCAAATAACGAATTATAGACAGAATTAACCATTTTATCCTAGATAATGACAATAATGAAACAATATACCAAAACCTGTGGAATTCATTCAAAGCAGCTCTCAGAGGATATATTATAGCTATAAATGCTTACATGAATAAATTAGAGAAAGAGAAAATCAATGAACTAAACATGCAAGTAAAAAATTAGAGAAAGAAAAAAATAAAAATCACTAATTAAATGCCAAATGAGAAATTCTAAAAATTAAGGAGAAATTAATAAAATCTTAAGAAGAAAACTTTTGAATTAATAAATAAAACCACAAGTTGGTATTATGAAAAAAAAACATTAAAATTGATAAAGTTCTGGTAAATTTGATTAAAAAAAGAAAGAAGAAAACAAAATTGCTAGTATCATAAATGAAATAGGTGAACTCACCACTAATGAGGAGGAAATTAAAGTAATAATTTGAAATTATTTTGACTAACTCTATGCCAACATATTTGATATTCTGAGTGAAATCGATGAATAATTACAAAAATATAAGTTGCCGAGATTAAATAAAGAAGAGCTTAAATACCTAAACAACCCTATCTCAGAAAAAAGAAATTTAACAAGCCATTATTACACTGCCTAAGAATAAATCTCCATGGCCTGATGGGTTCACAAATGCATTCTACCAAACATTTAAGGAACAATTGGTTCCAATTCTATATGAACTCTTTGGAAAAATAGGGAAAATTGGAACTCTGCCTAACTCTTTCTCAGAAACCAATATGGTTCTGTTTCCTAAACCAGGAAGAGTTAAAACAGAGAAAGAACATTATAGACCTATCTCCCTGATGAATATAAATGCAAAAATCTTAAATAAAAACTTAGCAAAATGATTTCAACAAGTTATCACTAAGATAATACATTATGATCGAGTAGGATTCATCCCAGAAGTGAAGGTTTGGTTGAATACTAGGAAAATCTTGGTATACTCAGTTATATCAACAACAAACCTATCAGAAATTATATGATCCTGTCAATAGATGCTGAAAAAGCTTTTGACCAAATACAGCATCCATTCCCACTAAAAATACTAGAGAGTGTAGGAATAAATGGACTGTTCCTTAGAATAATTTGCAGTATCTATTTCAAACCATCAGCAAGTATTATATACAAAAGGGAGAGGCTAGAGGCATTCCCAACAAGATCAGGTGTGAAACAATGGTGCCCATTATTACCACTAGTATTCAATATCATATTAGAAATTTTAGCTTCAGCAATTAGAGAGGAAAAAGCAATTAGAGGAATTAGAAATTGGAAGGAAGAGACAAAATTCTCACTCTTTGCAGATGACATGTTGGTCTACCTTGAGAATCCCAAGAAATCATCCAAGAAACTACTGGAAACAATTAGCAATTTTAGCAAAGTTGCAGGTTATAAAATAAACGCTCCTAAATCCTCAACTTTTATATATATATATATATATATATATTTTTGAAAATAATTATAAAACACTTCTCACACAAATTAAATCAGATTTAAATAACTGGGAAAATATTAACTGCTCATGGATAGGGATAGCTAATATAATAAAAATGATAATTCAACCAAAACTAAACTACCTGTTTAGTGGCCTACAAATCACAATTCCAAAAAATTACTTGAAAGAGTTAGATAAATTTTATGTAAATTCATATGGAAACATAAAAAGTCAAGAATTGCCAGGAACTTAATGAGAAAAAGTGAAAAAGATGGGGGCTTAGCCCTGCCTGATCTAAAATTATATTATAATGCACCAGTCATTAAAACTGTTTGGTATTGTCTAAGAAATAGAGTGGTGAACCAGTGGAATAAACTAGATGCAAAAGCAAGAGACAGTTATAGTAAAGTGTCCAGCCATTGGGATAAAAACACCTTCTTTTATAAAAACTAGGAAAATTGGAAGTTAGCATAGAAGAAACTTAGATTCAATCAACACCTAACACCCTTTACTAAGATAAGATCCAAATGGTTACAGGATTTAGACATAAAAAAAACAAAACAATAACCAAATTAGAAGATCAAGGACTAGTTTTACCTGTCAGATCTATGGAAAGGGGAGCAGTTTATACTGATGGAAGACATGAAGAACATCACCAAAAACCCACAAGATGATTTCGATTATATTAAATTAACAAGCTTTTGCACAGATAAAACCACTGTAACCAAGATAAAAAGAAATGTAGTAATTTGGTAAACAATCTTTACAACTAATGACTCTGACAAAGGACTCATTTCTAAAATATACAGAGAACTGAGTCGTATTTTTAAAAGGAAAATCCATTGCCCAATTGACAAATTGTCAAAGTGTATGCAAAGGCAATTTACAGATGAGATCAAAGCAATCCATAGCCATATGAAAAATTGCTCTAAATTCTTAATTATTATAGAAATGCAAATTAAATGTTCTCTGAGGTACTACATCACTCCTCTCAGTCTGGCCAATATGACCAGAAATGATGATCATTGTTGGAAGGGTTGTGGGAAATCTGGGTCAATATTACATTATTGGTGGAGCTGTGAACTCATCCAACCTTTCTGGAGAGAAATTTGGAACTATGGCAAAAGGCCAACAAAAATGAGCATACTCTTTGACCCAGCAATACCACTAGTGGGTCTATACCCTGAAGAGATCATGAAAATGGTAAAACATCACTTGTACAAAAATATTTATAGCAGCCCTTTTTGTGGTGGCAAAAAATGATAAATCAAGTAAATGCCCTTCAGTTGGGGAATGGCTTAGCAAACTGTGGTATATGTATGTCATGGAACATTATTGTTCTATTAGAAACCAGGAGGGATGGGAATTCAAGGAAGCCTGGAGGGATTTGCATGAACTGATGCTGAGTGACAGGAGCAGAGCCAGAAAAACTTTGTATATCCTAACATACATGGCATTGATTTTCAAACTTGAAGGACTCACTCATTCCATCAGTGCACCAATCAGGAACAATTTTGGGCTGTCTGAAATGGAGAGTGCCATCTGTATCCAGATAAAGAGCAATGGAGTTTGATCAAAGTTCAAGGAGTATTACCTTTAACTTAGGAAAAAAAACAGATACCTTATAGTCTGATCTTCTTATCTCAGACTTTTGGTCTGATATGATTTCTCTCTCATCACACTCAATTTATATCAATGTACAACATTGAGACAAAGTAAAGACTGACAGATTGCTTTCCATGGGGGGGTGGAAGGAAGTTAGATTGGGGGGAAAATTGTAAAAATCAAATAATATATTTAATAAAAAACATAAAAATAATGAAAAAAAGCATTTAGAAAAAAACTCTAAAAAAAGTTTGATTATCACCCCCATGTTGCTGTTAGGGTGTACAATATTTTTCTGGTTCTACTGATCTCACTCAGCAGTAGTTCATACAAATTCTTCCAGGCTTCCTGAATTCCCACCACTCTTGGTTATTAATAGAACAATAGTGTTCCATGACATAAATATACAACATTTTCTATTCCCCTATTGAAGGAAATTAATTTAATTTCCAATCTTTTCCACCACAGAGTTGATATAAATATTTTTGTAAAAGTGATGTTTTTACCCTTTTCATAATCTCTTCAGGGTATAGACCCAGTAGTGGTATTGTTGGATCAAATGGTATTCGCATTTTTGTTTCACTTTGGTCACAATTCCAAATTGCTCTGCAGAAACGTTGGATTAATTCCCTGCTCGACCAACAATGCATTAGTGTCCCAGATTTCATGCATCCCGTCCAACACTGATCATTTTTCTTTTTGATCATATTGGTCAGTCTTAGAAGTATGAGGTGGTATCTCACAGATGCTTTAATTTGTATTAATCTAATAAGTAATGATTTGGAACAATTTTCATATGACTATAGATTGCTTTGATTTCCTCAGCTGTAAATTGCCTTTGCATATCTTTTGACCATTACAATTGGGGAATGGCTTGTTTTTTTGAAAATTTGACTCAATTCTCTGTCTATTTTAAAAATGAGACCTTTGTCAGAACTACTAGTTACAAAAATTGCCCCCCAATTTACTCCATTTCTTTTGATCTTGATTACAAAAGTTATGTCTGTGGAAAAGTTTTTTAATTTAATATAATCAATTATCTAGTTTGCTTTTAATGGTATTCTCCATCTCTTCCTTGATCATAAACTGCTTCCTTTTCCATAGATCTGACAAGTAAACTACTCCTTGATCTTCTAGTTTGCTTATAATAATATTTTTATATCTAAATCCTGTATCCATTTGGATCTTATCTTGGTATAGGGTGTGAGTTGATGGTCTAATCTAAGTTTCTTCCATGGTAACTTCCAATACCCCCAGCAGGTTTTATTGAAGAAATAGTTTTTATCACAATAGTTGGACTCTTTGGGTTTATCAAACAGCAAATTACTATAATCATTTCCTGCTTTTGCACCTAGTCTATTCCACTGATCCACCACTCTATTTCATTGTAAACATCAGACAGTTTTGATGACTGATACTTTATAATATAATTTTGGATCTGCTAAGCCATGTTTTTTCATATGTTTTTCATTGAAACCCTGGAAATTCTTGACTTTTTGTTTCTTCATATGAATTTACTTACAAATTTTTCTAACTCATCAAAATAACTTTTTGTAATTTTGATTGGTAGGGCTAATGTCGACTAAACAAGTAGTTTAGTTTTGGTAGGATTGTCTTTTTCATTATATTAACTCCACCTATCCATGAGCAATTGATGTTTGCCCAGGTATTTAAATCTGATTTTATTCATGTTAGAAATATTTTTCAATTGCTTTCAAAAAGTTTTTCAGTCTGCCTTGGTAGGTAGACTCTCAGGTAATTCATTTTGTCTGGTGTTACTTGGAATGGTATTTCTCTTTCTAGCTCTTTCTGCTGTATCTTGTTAGTCACATATAGAAATATTGAGGATTTATGATGGTATATTTTATATCCTGCTACTTTAGTAAAGTTTCAAATTATTCTAGTAGTTTTTTAGATGATTTTTTGGGAATTTTTCATTTGTATACATCATGTCATATGTAAGGAGTGAGAGTTTTGTCTCTTCTTTCCCAATTCTAATTCCTTAAATTTCATTTTCTTCTCTTATTGCCAAGATTGACATTTCTAAAAAGTTATTGAATTGTAGTGGTGATAACAGGTATCCTTGTTTCACCCCTGATCTTATTGGGAATGCCTCAAGCCTATCCCCATTGCTTATGATGCTTGTTAATGTTTCCAGACATATCCTGCTTATTATTCTGAGGAACAAACTATTTATTCCTACACTCTCCAGTGTTTTTATTACAAATGTGTGATGTATATTATCAAATGCTTTTTCAGCATCTATTGATATGATTATATGATTTCTGATAAATATATTATTAATATAATTAATTATATTAACAATTTTCCTAATATTGAAACAATCCTGCATTCCTGGGATAAATCCTAGTTCATCATAATGTATTATCCTAATGATAGCTTGTTGTAATCATTTTGTTAAGATTTTATTTAAGATTTTTGCATCTATATACATCAGGGAGATAGTAATATAAATTTCTTTCTCTGTTTTAACTCTTCTTGGTTTAGGTATCAGTACTGTTTTGATGTCATAGAAAGAATTAGGCAGAGTTCCATCTTCACTTATTTTTCTAAAGAGTTCATATGGAATTGGAACCAATTGCTCATTAAATGTTTGATAGAATTCACTTGAGAATTCATGTGGCCTTGGAGATTTTTTTCTTAGGGAGTTCAATAATGACTTATCGAATTTCTTTTTCTGAGCTAGAGTTATTTAGGTTTTTAATTTCCTCTCCATTTAATCTGTGCAAAATATTTTTGTAAATATTCATCCATTTTGCCTTGTAGTAGAGAGAATATACTAAAAGTAAATGTTCTGAAGATTCATGATTTGTCCATGACTTGGATAGAATGATTAGAAAAATTATTTCATTATTTCATTAAAAATGGAAGGATCATAAATTTTGACAAAAATGAGTCTTGTCTTTCAGGGGAAAAGATTGATATTTATTGATATAGGTCTTTTTCAAACATTCCTGATGAAAATACCAGAGATCTAAAGAGAAAATTTGGTCTTCAAACAAGACACTCAAGAGAAATGAAAAGGAAAACCATGGAAAATAAAAAAAAATGCTCTTCAATATTAGAGTTTCCTTGATCTGAATATTCTGGAATTTTATTAGAATATTCATTCCTGTTTTCATTCTGGTGTCCCTGTAAGGAGGATATCAATGTTTATTTTTTTTTTCAATCCCAATTTTGCCCACTGATTCTGGGATATCATTGCAGTTTTCCTTAACTATATTCTGAAGACTAGGGTACAGGCTTTTTATTTTTTATGAAGATTTTCAATGCTCAATGCTTAATTCTTAATTCTCTGACTCTGAAATTGTCTTTCCTGGATCTATTTTTCAGGCCAGTTGTTTTGTCAATGATCTATTTTGCATTTTCTTCTAATTTTTAATTTTAAAATTTTTACAGGTCTTATAAAGTCATTAGTTTATACAGATCACAATTTATTTTTCAGAAGGAAATTTGCTCCATTTATTCTTCGAATCACCTATTTCCATTTGACCAATTTTTATAGGTTTTTTTAGTTTTTTTGCAAGGCAAATGGGGTTGTTACTTGCCGAAGGCCACACAGCTAGGTAATTATTAAGTGTCTGAGGCTGGATTTGAACTCAGGTACTCCTACCTCCAGGTTTGGTTCTCTATCCTCTGCACCATGTAGCTGGCCCAATTCTATGGGGTTTTTTTAGGTTTTTACAAGGCAAAGGAGTTTAAGTGGCTTGCCCAAGGCCACACAGCTAGGTAATTATTAAGTGTCTGAAACTGGATTTGAACCCAAGTACTCCTCACTCCAAGGCCGGTGCTTTATCCACTATACCACCTAGCCGCCCCTTAGTTCTATTTTTTAAAGAAATATTTTATTTATTTTGAGTTTTAAAATTTTTCCCCTATTCTTGGTTGCCTCCCCCCACCATATGCAGAAGGGAATATGTTAGTCTTTACATTGTTTTTATGGTATACATTGATCTAAGTTGAATGGTGATGAGAGAGATATCATATCCTTAAGAAAGAAAAATAAAGTATAAGAGATAGCAAAATTACATAATAAGATAAAGTTTTTTTTTTTCTAAATTGAAGGTAATAGTCTTTGTTCTTTGTTTAAACTCCACAATTCTTTCTCTGCATCCAGCTGGTATTCTCCATCACAGATAGCTGAAAATTGTTCCTGATTGTTGCACTGAGAGAATGAGCAAGTCCATCAAAGTTGTTCAACACCTCCATGTTGCTGTTAGAGAGTACAATGTATTTTTGGTTCTGTTTATCTTGCTCAGCTCAGTTCATACAAATTTCCCCAATTGAAGGACATTCATTTAATTTCCAATTATTTGCCACCTCAAACAAGACTGCTATGAATATTTTTGTTCAAGTGATGTTTGTCCTTTTTTTGTATTCAATTTGGGTTATAGATCTGGTAGATGGATCAAATGGTATGCACATTTTTTTGTTGCCCCTTGGGCATAGTGCCAAATTGCTCTCCAGAAAGTTTGATGAATTCACAGCTCCACCAACAATGCAGTGTCCCAGATTTCCCACATCCCTTCCAACACTGATCATTGTCTTTTCTAATAAAATACTTTCCAGTCTGAGAGGTATGAGGTGGGACCTCAGAGATGCTTTAATTTACATTTCTCCAATAAGTAGTGATTTAGACTAATTTTTCATATTACTGTACATTGCTTTGATTTCTTCATCTGTAATTGCCTTTGCATATCCTTTGAACATTTATTTGATCAATTCTATTTTTAATGAAGTTATTATCTTTTTATTATTTGTCCAATTGTGTTTTTGAAGGGATTATTATTTTCATTTTATTCTTTTGTATTTATAGAGGATTTGATTTTTTTCTGTCATTTTTTGTAATATGTTGATTTTCTATCATATGTTGCTAATTTTCTCATGAACCTTTTCCCCAATATTTCCATTTGCTTGTTGAACTCCTTTTTGCTCTCTTCCAAAAAGTCTTTCTGGTTGTGCATCAAATATTTTCCCCTGAAGTTTCACAAATGGCAGCCCTTCTGTCCACCTTTTGTGAGGTAGTATCCTTATCTCCAATATATCCTGCTAATGTAAGGGTGATAATTTTCTTTAGGGTCTTGTTTTGGGGGAGGGTCTATTTCACAGACTTTCAGTGTTGAGAACTGTAGATACCTTGGTTACTGGGAATAGAAATTCATGTTTGGGTTACTCAGTTGACCAACTAATAAAGAACATCAGAAACTTTTTCTGGATTGTCTGTGTGGAAGGTGTTAACTGCCCACTCCCTAGACATGGGACAGTTCTAGACTGTCCTCACATAACCCAGTTAATCAGCTTGGTGAGCAGGACAAAAAACACCTGAGGATTTGTTTGGGCTAGTTAGTGCTGGAGAAATTTTCCTGTCTGTTTGATGCCTTGGGGGAAAGGTATAAATACATGGGATTTTTTCTGAGATTGAACTGCACAAATTCAGGTCTTCCCACAGATATGCTGGAGCCTCTGCTGGGAATACCAGGGACAGTTAGTTGGCAGAATGGATGGAACAACAATCTTGGAATCAGAAGGACCAAATTCAAATCTGTCCTCAGACATTTGACAGTACTTAACCCCAATTATCTCATAATAAAAATAAAATGGGTTATTATTTCTTGAAATATTTGGTCACATCCTATGGAATTTCTCATGAATATTTAGGAAGTGACAGTCTATGTACTGACAGGACAGAGGAAGATAATCTCAATTAAATCAATCAAAATTTAACATTCAGTCATCTCAATGAAAAATTATTTTGAGGAAGATGGTAAGAGTATGTTGGGATAGTCTGTCAAGAAATATTAAAAAAATTTTAAAATGAAGTTTATTACTTGTAGATTATGCAGAAATCTCAAAATAATCTATAATTAATGCTTTCTTTAAATAAAGAGGTGCAGAATAAGAACTAAATAATATTAAAACAGAGAGAAAATTCCTGGATAGAAATGTAGGCATCAATAATGAATCTGCTGTCTCTACATTTAGAAAAACAAATTGTGAAAACGAAAATCAAAATCAAAAATATATAGAAGAAAGACTTAAACATCTAATGTTATATGGCTTCCAAATGAAGCAGTTCCAACATCACCTGTCTAATCATATTACTCATGCCAAATGATAAATAAGGGAATGAAGAGTCTTTGAATCAGATTACCATAGCTTAAAAAGAATTTTTAAGTTATATTAATCAATTCTTCAAAAGTAGACCAAAAGATTCTAGACTACTTTATTGAGCATTTACATAATCTCTTTTACATACAGAAAAGGTCCACATGAGTACATTTATAAATATAAATATGTATGCTTTTGTGTGTTTGTATATGTATGTATACACATATATTTATCTATGAGAAACATTAAATTACCACAGAATCTTTAAAAAATGTTTGCCTTATTCAGATTATTGATTTTGTTTTATAGAATGTTTATGCAAATTATTGCCTCATAGAGGTATCTCATACTGCCACCCATAGATGTACTTGTTGAACAAAAATTATAACTTCTTTTTTAATTTTTAATTTTTTAATTTTAATATATCCCATAGTAAGGTAATGGTCTTTCTGAACTCTTAACATACATGAGAAGCCAGATAAGTCAGTTTATTTTCATGTTTAATCTTCATTCTAGAAGATGGTGGCATCAGGGAAATGATTACATGTTGTCCAAGTGAATTAGTTTTGAATGAAGCTATTCTTTGAGGTCACTAGTCTTAACTTCTCCTCTGAAGCCATTATTGGTCCAGTGGCTAGATATGGATCAGAATAATGGGAGATGACTCTGGATGCAGTGAAAGATCTTGACTTTTTAAAAGATAGTTTGGAGGTGGCTAGGTAGTGCAATGGATATAGCACCAGCCATGGAGTCAGGAGTACCTGAGTTCATATCCGGCCTCACACACTTAATAATCACCTAGCTGTGTGGCCTTCAGAAAGCTACTTAACCCCACTGCCTTGCAAAAACCTAAACAAAAAGATAGTTTGACTGAGTCAATAACCATTAAGTCATTATGTTAGAGAGAGATGAAAAGAGGGCAAGAATGACCACTTCCTAAACAAATAAACAGTAGGATAAGACCATTAGAGTTTTTCAGTGATCAGAAAAAGCCTCTTTTGTACATTTTGCATAGTCAAAAATATAAATCCCAGAGGGAAGACCTCTAGGCTTTCTGACCAAAACAGAAATAATTCCTATTGCTATAAATTCTTATTGCTCAGAAGTACAGTGGTTAGAGCCTTCACTTTGCAATAAGTAAGACATCCTCTTAAGTTTAAATCCAGCATCAGATACTTACTGGCTATGTGACCCTGGGCAAATTACATAAACTTGTTTGCCATAGTTCCTTATTTGATTATTTTCATAATTTACACATGAAAACACTATTAGTAACTGTTATGCCTCCCTGAGAACAACTATATTTTTCTAATAAATGTTTAAGACTTACAGAAATATTGATAGGGCAGTTTAAAGCTGAATTAATACATGAACTTAAGAATGATGTAACTATCCACAAGTGACCCTCATTTAATTTCACATTTCTGCTAAAATAATGTGTACATACATCAATCAAAAATGTATGAATGCCTGTCAAATTCAATGTTCACAATTAAATCTGCATACTCTTATTCATTAATCAGAAACTCATCTTAAAAATAGTACATTTTACTAGATAGAATATGTCCCTCTCTTAGTTTAAAATATATAATTTAAATAAACATGGAGTTTTGCTTTAAAAATAACCATGTCAATAATAGGAATAAAATGACATATGTATCAGATATTTCATTATTTCCCTTACAACAGGAGAGGTAAGTGCTAGTAGTAGTAGTAATAGGAGAAAAAGTAGGAAGGGGGAGTTAGAACTGGAGGAGGAGGAGGAGAAAAAAGAGGAGGAGAAGGAAGAGGAGGAGGAGGAGGTGGTGGAGGAGTATTGCTAAAAAGTGTGACCAGTTATAGGTTTCAGGAATTTGATCAAACATGAAAGAATTCACTTAAAATACTAATTCAGACCTAGAAGAATTTAGGATCCAAAAAAATTATTTTGGTATTACTACAGTTAGCAGAAGATAAGGGAGAGAGAAATTAGCAGTATCAGCAACAGCAACTGCCTTGAGAGAAGAAATAAGAAAAGGTACAGAATCATAAGGGCTTATCAAGCAGAGAAGATTCCACCAACAGTAGACTGCCTCCCAAAGAAAGGCATATAGGAAGATGAGGTAGTTAAGGATGTATAGATAGAAGGACAACATCTCAAAGAGCAAACAGGAACTAATGAGGGATGTGTAGATAAGGAGTGTAGCTCAAAGATCAAAGATGAGATAATTAAGGACATGCACATGAAGGTCAGTAGCTCAAAGACTTACTCTTTCAGGTTAGGGCAGAGATCTGGTGTTTTGTTGCTAGAATATTGTCTTATGGTTGGGGTCAGGGATTTATTGAGCCCTTGCCAGGGAAGGAGAATGTACTTTACTAAAAAGATCATTGACTTCATCTCAATAGCATGGAAAATAGGATGAGCCTGAGGTCACTGTTAATGTAAGGCAAGCTCAGAGGTAAAATATTTGACATAGTGCAGAGGGAGTTTGGAGCACCCCAATTTTTTTTAAAATGAGTTAATATTATTTTGCATTATTAGAAAAATAAAATATTAAAAAAGTAATGCTAGTATAATACAGGATCATATACGCTTCACCTCCCTGACTTAGGAATGGTGAGAAATTGCTAAAGATTCTCTGAATAATATCACCCACTAATATTCAGAATATATTTGAAAGAAATTATAATAAAATGAGATGCTTCATTAAGCTTTATATTCCACAGAAAGATTACTCCTGTTCTGGAAAATATATCATTAAAGTACATGAGGCAAAATTCAAATCAAGCTTTGGAATCATCAATGCCTTTCCATTTTGATGATTGAGACTCGAAAAGACAAAGTGTGTTCTTCACTTGTGGATAATCTTCTAAGTTCAGAAGTCTGCATGAAATTTAACTCAAACAAAAAATTTTAAAATGACACCTACAATGTGTGGTACTGACATTAAACTATAAGCCAAAGTAGTTTACAAAATCTAAACACAATGTAAATATCAATTTTTAATATTAATGGTATTCACTCTTTAATTGACATATCATGAAAAATTTTAAGTGGTTAAGTTGACTCAGTCATAACTGAAGCAACAAAATGAACTAGTATTATCCCCAGATTCACACTGCTGAGGCCTATATTATAATAATCACAAAAATAATAACCATATTTCAAGGTCTTAAAATAGAATATGCATAAGATTGATACTGAGCCAAATGTAAGTCATAGAACAATAAGGGAATGACAATATATATATAAACTGGAGAGTATTTTATCTTAGAAGAAGATACATAATAGGAAGTAGAAAAAAAGTATTCATGTTTAAGTATTTTTTTTATGTTAGGACAATGGAAAAAATGCTCCTCTCAATTTTTAGGAAATAATTCATATAGAGAGGAACATTTTAGATGTATGACAATCTCAAAAAAACCTGAAATTTGTTGCAAATGAGGAAGGGGAGAAGAGTAGAAGAATACTCTATCTATATGGGGGGAAAATTTAATCTGGAATGAAAGTAATATACCTTTAAATTATGCTTCTGCTCTGAGTAGTAGGCTACATGTTTTTTCAATTGCCTTTGGAGCTTATAGGGACTGCAAAGGTTCCCCTGTACAAAACAATCATTTGAAAAAATAGTAAATGGAGACCCAGGGAGTGAAATAGCTTTATTTTTCAAAATTTCAGGTTTTATTAGCAAAGGATAAAATTGAATCTGAGTTCTTTGATGTCAAATTCATTGCTCTTTATATTTTACCAAATTCTATACTAAAGGTTAATGGGAAAAATTGAGAAGGGATGCATAACATCCAATAGACCATCAAGGAATATACTAATTAATTTAAAAATATGAAATTTATGATTTCAGGAACTGATATCTGTACATTTGAGAAAAAAAATTATTTTACATACCCACAATTTAAACAAGATTTGCTAATATTAGAGTTTCAAGATTAGCATCAGCTTCCTTAATAATTTTACTTTGGTATTATTTTAATGATAAATGAAAAAAATTATTTTGTTTCATTGTTTAGTTACCTTATAATTTACGAGAGAGAAATTATTCTGACTGATTTCCATATATTCTATTATCTTGATGTGTTATCATGTGTAGTGAGAAAAATTTGTTCTTGGATAGAATGTGAAACACTGAAATATATTAAATATATTATTTTCCTGTGATTTTATACAGGAATGCACATTTCTCATCAAATAGGTCAGTAGAATTTTCTAGAATCTCTGAAGTCATTAAAATAAAACAGCATGGTTGAGAATAAGAGGGTTTCATTTAGAGAAAAGAGCAATCTTTATTTTCATTTAAATTCCTCCTTCCTTTTATATCCATAGGCAACTTATTTAAATTTTCTGAAGTTTAATTTCCTAAAATGCCAAATGGAAATAATAAAACAGGGAGAACTAACCTAAAAAGGTTTTGCAAACATCATGTATTAATGTACATTAAGCATTATATAAACCTTAAAGTGAGCAAAATAATTGAGGGATAGAATTTGGAAGCAAAATCATTTGAGGAAATTTTTAAAAATAATTTTCAAATGTAATGGAGGAAATAGAATTTGTTAACATTTTTAAAAAGAATAAAAATAAAAGCTAAATAACAAAAATCTAGGTTTCACTAAAACTCAGGATATTAATCACTTTAAACAGGAGGTCTTTTTGTGATGTTCTGTTTTATCATGCTCTTCCTTTACTTCTGAAAATTGTTTTGTATTTACTCTTTGTGTGTGTTTTACATATGGAAAAGCCGCATAAAATTATTAGCTTTCTAGACTTGAGTGTAAGCTACTTGAGGGAAGGTAATCTTTTGTTTACTCCTTTCATTATATATATCTTTTTAGGTTTTTGCAAGGCAAATGGGGTTAAGTGACTTGCCCAAGGCCACACAGGTAATAATTAAGTGTCTGAGACAGGATTTGAACCCAGGTACTCCTGACTCCAGGGCCAGTGCTTTATCCACTACGCCGTCTAGCCACCCCCTTTTTCATTATATTATGCCAATTGAAAAATATTTTTAAAAATGGAAAAGCAAATCCATTCATACAACCAGTTATCTCTCAATTCCTAATATCAGATGGTCTCCTCATATTCTATCTTTCCTGACCTATTTCCAGTATTTTACACTATTGTCTATTTCATTTTTTCCTAGACATTCTTTCCTTGGATGTTCATGATGGTTTTCTTTCTAGGTTTCTTACCTATCAGATTAATTCCCAAACACTGTGAATGGTTATCATTCACTTCCTACCTAGTAATCATGTTGTACAACAGAATTATTACTGAGGACCTCTTCTATATAATTCTAACAATATTTACCTCGGTAAATCTATTACTTCTCATCAGTTTAACCATCATCACTATATACAAGACTTTTATATGCATATTTCTATGCCTCCTCTTTCACTTAAACTTCATTATTCAATATCGATGGATAGATAGATACATAGAAAGATAGATAGATAGATAGATAGATAGATATGCTTAAATCCATCAAGTCTTATTTCTGTGTTATTAAATTACTCTTATCTGAAGTAACACTAACTTTAACACTCTCACAGTGGAACTATATTCATTTGTGGTATACCAATACTAGGTAATATTAGGGAAGAATAGAGAAATATGTGAATAATATTGTTATGGATAAAAGCCCTATCTTAAATAAAAAAAAATGATTTGTAAGAAAAATAAGCTGCCTTGGAAGGTGTATATTTTTCTCACTAGTAATTTATTTTCTAATTTTCTATCTTTTTAAAAAATTCTTTAATTTATTTACACATTACAAATGTATTCTTGTTTCAGAGTAAACATAATACCCCCTCCCCCACAAAAATATAAAACCTCATGATAAATAAAGTGAAAGAAAGGAAAAAAAATACATTTCAGTCTGTGTTCTGATAGGATCAGCTCTGTCTTAGGTGGATCACATAATTTATCATAAACCCATCATAGAAGCTACTTCCATATTTTTCTACAGATGCTGTTACTGATTGTAATATGGTCCGACCATTCCTCCCCACTACCATCTATTATATTTTCTCTCTCCTTTCACTCTTCAAAAATGTGCTGTAGGGTGCAACTGATAGAGCACCTGCCCTGTGGCCAAGAGACCCCAAGCATATATCCCACTTCAGAGATCCAGGGTCCACCTGGCCCCATGGACCCAGACAGGCCAATCAATTCCATCACCTTGCAAAATAGTAAAAAAATAAATTGTTTTATATCTGACTGTCCTCTCCTATGATATACCCTCCTTTCTATCACCTACATCACCCCATTCCGCCCTCATTCCCCTTCTCTCCTTTTTCTTCTAGATTTCCATATCCTATTGGGTAGGTATGCTGTTTCTTCTCTGAGTTATTTCCTATGAGAACGAATGCTCCCTCATACCCCCTCACCTATGCCCCCTTCCATACAATTGAAAAGTTACATGAGATATTTTTTCCATGAAATATCTTAAGACTATTCTACCTCTCCATTCTGTTTCTTCCAGTACATTTTCCTTTCACCCACTGACTCCATTTTTACAATATATTATAGCATCAACTTCAGCTCTCTCCTATCCCTCATCTAAAAAAAGTTCCTTCTACCTGCTCTACTGAAGGAAAAGGTTCACATGAGTATTATCACTCTCATCTTTCCATGCAGGAATACAAGCAGTTCATTACAATTAAATAACCTCATAGTTTACCCTCTCTCTATGCTTCACCTGAGTCCTGGACTTGAAGATGAAATTTCGTTTTCACCTTTGGTCATTTCAATAGGACCATTTGAAATTCCCCCATCTCATTGAAAGTCCATCTTTTCCCCACAAAGAAGATGTTCAGTTTTGCTGGGTAATTGTTTTTTGGTTGCATTCCTAGCTCTTTTGCCTTCCAGAATATTATATTCCAAGTGATACAAGCATTTATTGTAGAAGTTGCTAAGTATTGAGTAATCCTGACTGTAGCTCCATGTTATTTGAATTGGTTATTTCTGGCTGCTTGTAATATTTTCTCTTTGATTTGGGAGTTCTGGAATTGGCTATAATAGTCCTTGGGGTTGTTTTTTGGGTTATCTTTCAGTAGGAGATTGGTGGACTCTCTCCATTTCTATTTTACTGTCTGCTTCCAGGATATTAGGGCAATTTTCATGTAGAAATTCTTTAAAAATGATGTCAATGCTCTTTTCCTGATCATGAATTTCAGGTAGCACAAGAATTTCAAAATTACCTTTTCTAGATCTGTTTTCCACATCAGTTGATTTTTCAGTGAGACATTTCACATTTTCTTCTAGTTTTTCATTATTTTGGTGATGAATTGTTGTATCTTGATTTCTCACAAAGTCATTGACTTCCTTTAGCTCCATTCTACATCTGAATGATTTGTTTTCTTGAGAAAGCTTTCTTATCGCCTTTTCCATCTGGCCAATTCTGCTTTTTAAAGTATTCTTCTCTTCAATAACTTTTTGAACTGTTTTATCCATTTGACTTAAAATGGTTTTTAATATGTTTTTCTTCAGCATTTTTTGGATCTCCTTGATTAAGCTATTGATTTCATTTTCATGTTTTTCCTGTATCTCTCTAATTTCTTTATCCTATTATTCTTCTCCCTCCCTTACTTGATTTTCAAAATCTTTTGTGAGCTCTGATATAGCCTGAGTCCAACTACTATATTTCTTGAAGTCTGTAGATGCAGAAAATTGGACTTTCTCATCTTCAGATTGAGTATGTTGGTCTTTCATGTGACCAAAATAATTGTCTATGGTCAGGTTCCTTTTGTTCTGTTTACTCATTTCCCCAGGACGTGCCTGGTTTTGAGCTTCCTGAATTTTTTAGTATTATTGGGACATGCCTGCAAGGACTTCAGTATGCATGGCTCTGACTGCACTCTTGATCTGTTTAATGGCCACAAGCTCACTCCTCTGGGTCCCCAGACTGTGACCAGGGTCTGAATATACTCAAAGCCCCAAAATCCTGTCCCAGGGACAGAGGACAGACCTCTGCAGTTTTCCTCCATTCCTTTACCTTCTGTGTGCTGAACACTTTGGAAGTAACTACTGGGTGACTCCTGCTGGGTGGTTCCATAGGCCTCCTTCTGTTTCCTGGGATCTGTATTGAGGCCTGAGGCCACAATGAGGAGGGTCATGCTCACCTAGGCTTCATGATTGCTCTTGCAGATGTCTCCCTGCTGATATTCCAAGTTGTGCTTGGTGCTCCCTGGGGTGGCAGTTTAGGAAACTGCTTCTGCTACCAGGCACCCTTGGGCTGTTTCTGCAAGGCTGAAGCTCCTTTGATCCAGAGTTTTGCAGCCTCTCCTCCACCTTGGAACAAAGGCTTTCTGCTATTTTCCAGGTTACCTTGCATTGAGAATTGCCTCACTGGATCTTCCTGTGGGTTCTGTCTTTCAAAAATTTAGTTTGAGTCATAATTTTAGGGTTTTGAAATATTTTGGAGAGATCAACTAAAAGAGGCTGTTCTCCTGCTGTCCATCTTGGCTTTGACCCCATCCTCACTAGTGATCTTAAGGATATATTAGATGTTTATGACATTGCTACCTTTAAGGACAATTATTTTTCAGATAGGACTTGCATTAGTTGGATTGAGCTATATCTCTCCTCAGAAACTGTAATTAAGTAGTAACGTGAAAGTTTCTTAAATACAAAATATTCATGTTACTAGAGCAAGGATTATTAACATTTATTTCGTAATGAACTCCTTCAGCAGTCTTGTGAAGTTTATCAACCCTTTCTCAGAATACTGTTTTGGATTACCTAAAATAAAATGTATGGATAAAGAATACCAATTGTATTGAAATCTAGTTGTTAATATTTATTGAAAGTTAATAGACTGCATGTTAGCAAATTAGATTAGATAAATTTCCCTTTAAACAATTTTATTTTAGTTCATTTAGTTCATTGCTCTTGTCTAGACAGCTGGTGACAAAGTTTTAATTTCCTATTTATTAATCCAATGGTATACACAGAAAATTAGTGTTTATTTTGTGGAAGTATATCTAGACAAGCTCAAAAAAGTAATAAGGTCCTAGATTAAGAGCAAGTAAGTAAACTTGCATGTGTTATTTGTTTATACCAGAAAAGTTGTCTTTATAGCTTCATGTAATTTAACAAGACTTCTCTTGCCTCTAGATAGGCATCCTCTATCATTCTTCCAATGTTCTGCTATTTGATGTCTCATCACAAATAGTTTACTGATAATCTGGAAGAACTTCACACAAGGATAACCCCTAGGAATAATGCTAATCTAACTTAACTCATTTCTCAATGATAAATGCATATCCACCATGACCTAGAAAAATTAGAATTCCATCCACTCTTCTCCCCCATTTTCATCATCCCTTTTCCAGATTACTTTCCTTCTTCTCTAGCAAATAGCCTCTCCCTCCATTCAAAAGGTTTTTAGAGTATGCCAAAGTATTCCTGTGGATTTTAGAATGTCTGGTAAATAAATAAGGGACATTTTTTATTAAAATTTTTTGTTTTCTTTCTTGTTTTATTTCTTAGACCTGAATTTTCACAAATTCACTAGTTTTTCAGCATTGTTTGTATTATCACTGAAACTCTTGACTTATATTCAACTGAAACTTTGCAACATTACTAATGATCTTTGAATTGTCAAATCTAATAACCTTTAATCTGTACTTTTCCTATGTGCTTTTTTGGATCTCTTGAAACTATTAATAACCCTCTTGTCTATTTTAAATATCTATCTGAAATCCTGCTTCATAATTCCCTGATTTCATTACTATTGATATTTCCACTCTTCATTTTATTTTCCATTGAATAGTTTAGTGTTTAACAGTCAAAACCAGATGAACATCAGAAGACCACAGAGATGAAAAAGATGGAGATTTATTTCAAGTATAAGCTTAAAGGAAAGGAGAAATGGATCATTAGTAGTAGTGAAAAAATAGATATTAAGAAAATGAATAGAATATATTCATAAATTAAATGACAAAAATTACATTAAAAAAGATACTGTATCACTTTGAAATCAGTAAATACTATATATGAAATTTACATGAGCAAACACTGAGAGGTGCATACTAAAATTTAAGCTGAGCCTTCATTTTTACATGCAAAACTGTTCTTGAGCTATGGTTGTCATTTTGTAATTAGTTTTGTAGGGATAAAAAAGAAACTACAAAAAAATATAGATGGAGAAAATGTTAAGGTCATTAAGAAAGAGGAATAAAGATGTGTATCATTAATCATTGGTCTTTTAAACTGTAGGATAATCATATATTGGATCAACCTAATTCAAAATTTTCTATTATGTGAAACTATGAAATCATAAAGCAAAAGATATTTAATTGAGGAAGGAATTGAGGGACAAATAGCTTCAGAACACAAGTTTTCTTTTTTCAATTTTATTGGTATATTTTATTTTTGTATTCATACATTTTAGCCAAAGAAACAAACAAGAACATGAAATCAATTATTCAGGGATTTCATCTGAAACATCTTTTCATGCCAGTAACTGCCCCTCCTCAATTAAAAAATACATACATATTCTCTCTCTCTCTTCTTCCCATCACATTTGGGAAAATATTTCTTGCACAAAAATGAATAATCAAGCAAAATAAATGTCCTTATGATTTTATATATATATATATATATATATATATATATATATATATGTATGTATATACATGTCTCATTCTACATATTTAGTCCATTTGCTCTCTTTAATTGACATCAAATTTAATCAATTCTCAGAGTTATGAATGATGTTTTTATTAAAGAGTTCTTAAAGATTATGCAGTTATTCAATTTTTCCTTGTTACCTAGATCAAAGGACACATCTTGTTTAGCTACTTTAAAAATGTATTTATTTTGAACACTTTTATTTTTATATTTTAAGTTAGAAATTCTCTCCCTGCCTTTCATTTCTCCCTACCTCACTGAGAAGCAAAGTAAAAAGTTATTGATGTGAGTCAACTAGGTGGTACAATGGATAGAGCATCGGCTCTGGAGTCAGGAGGACATGAGTTCAAATCTGATCTCAGACACTTAATAATTGCCTAGCCATGTGACTTTGGGCAACTCACTTAACTCCATTGCCTTAAATAAATTAAAAAACAAACTTTTAAAAGATTTTTTTTTCATATATGTGATTAACAATAGTATTGTGAGTTGATCAATTGTTAGATATAGCTTCTCTTAGAAATACAGAGAACTAGACCAATCATGGGAGAACTATGATGGACAACAATATCCACATCCAGATGGGAAACAAAAAAACAAACAAAAATCAAAACAAAAGCAAAAACCAGAATCTTTAAGTATTTCTAGTATATTTTTCATTCCTATCTCATGATTTTCTTTCTTTCCCCCCTTAGTTCTAATTTCTCATTCAGAAAATGACTAAAATGTGTACATGTTATCAACAAATATATATGTTTAATGTTCATTAGACTGTTTCCTACTGAGGGGAGGGTGGGGAAGAGAAGGTGGAAGGAAGGAAAGGGGTATCTTATAAATATGAAAATGAATGAGTGCTGAAAAACTTTCATAACATATGATTGGAAAAATGAACTAAAATATCAATCTAAATTATATATATATATATATATATATATATATATATGTATATATATATATATATGAAAACAAGAAATATTAACCGTATTGAAAAAAGCAAAAATTTTAAAAATTTAGAAAATAATATTTCAATTGAAACTCAGGAATTTTTACCCCTTTCTTTGAAGATGGAACGCATTTTTACTCATTGATCCTTTGGAATTTTCTTTCATCTTTGTGTTGTTCAGAGTAGCCAAATCTTTCACAGTTGTTCATCATTGTGCAAAATAATCTCTGGGATCTTCTCATTTCACTCAGCAAAAAGTTCATGGAGGCCATGTTAAGTTTTTTTTTTTTTCATTTTTTTTCATTTTTTTCCTGAATTCAAGTCCCTTTGTTATTTAGACACACAGTATAGCAAAATGATATTCTCTCACAGTCATAATATATATATATATATGTATATATATATATACATATATATATACATATATATATATATATATATATATATATATATATATATATATATAGCCTTAACCAGATGACTTCTCTGACACCATAAAATAATTGCTATAAATAATTTTGTACAAATAGATATTTTATTTCTTTGGAATAAAGATCTAGTGTTGTTTGGGAAAATGATTTCTAAGCTTTTAAAGACATTTTAACTTTGTTCCAAGTTCTTCCCTTGTATAATTGGAGCAATTCACCTTCTCACAAATAGTTGATTAAGATATCTCTTTTGGGAAGATCTAAGATGGCAGCCTTAGAGCAAAAATTACTGGAAATCTGTGCCCAAAAATACTCCAAAAGCAGTCAAATTCAGTTAACCCAATTGCAAAAACCTAAAAAAAGCAGTCAAATTATGATTATAGACAGAATTTAGAGGGCCACAGAAATACTGAGTGATATAATTTCTACTCCAAGACAATTTGAAATATCCCTGGTCTTGGAATTGGAAAGAAGTATAAGTCAGCTGGGTCCAGCACAACAAGGCCAAAGAATACTAGTCTAGCCTTACAGGAAGAGTCTTCAGGGGGCCAGGGTCCCTGGGTCCATGGCAGAGGTGGAAGTTTCTGGACCTCTTGAGCCAGGGTTCACCAGGGACAGTTTGAAAGGGTGGTGAGAGAACTCTGCAGCACCGGAGTGAGTACAGAACCCTGGCCAGAACCACCTCAGAGCAGCCCTAATGTGGGAACCTGCAGAGCCATCCAACATTTCCAGAGCACTCAACCCACAGACAGTAAGGGAGAGGGGATAGACTTCAGAAGTATCTCTGCTATCAATGGGCAGAACTCTGTTGCTGTGCCCATATTCTGATTCATGGCTCATGCTGAATCCCCATAGTACTATAGAGAAGCAGGAACCCTCTTTGCAGCTCTGGGGCATATTGGAGGACTTGTGATCATCCACAGATCAGAGCACAAGCCAGGAGAGCAATTAGAGCCTCTCATAAGACCTTGGAAGAATTATGGTCCCTGTGGAATGTCCCAAAAACAATCCAAAGCCTGGGATTGAGCTTTCTATGAATCATAGACTGAGGAAATGAGCAACCAACAGGAAAAGAAGAAATTTAGTATAAAAAATTACTTTGGTCCCATGGAGAATCAAAATACGCACCCAGAAGACAACAAAGTCAAACCTTCTGTATCCAGATTCTCCAAGGGAAATAGAAAATGGACTCAGGTTGTGGATTAGTTCAAAAAAGACTTTGGAAAAACAAGTAAGCGAGGTAGAGGAAAAATTGGGAAGATAAATGGGAGCTATGCAGGTAAATCATGAAAACAAAATCAGCATCTTGGTTAAAGAATTACAAAAAAGAAGAAAATAGCATATTAAAAACCAGTTTAGGTCACGCAGAAAAATCAACCCAAAAAAGACAACTGAGGAGAAGAATGCCTTAAAAAGCATAATTGTCCAACTTGAAAAGGAGATTAAAAAAAAATCTCTCTGACGAAAATATTTCACGCAAATGTAGAATGGAGCTAAAGGAAGCTGATGACTTTGTGAGAAATCAAGAAACAATGAAAAAGAATAAAAGAATGAAAAATTATAGGGAAAATTTGTAATATCTCACCTAGGAGAGAGATAATTTAAAAATTACTGGGCTACCAAGAAGAGAGCCTGGGCTTCATTTTTCCAGAAATAAAACAACAAATTTTCAATGAGATCCTAGAAGTAGAGGAAAAATAGAAATTAATTGAATCCACAAATCACCTCCTGAAAGAGACCTTAAAAGGTCTCCCAGAAATTTGGTTATATTTATAGCCAAATTCCAAAAGTACCAAATCAGGGAGGAAATAATGCAAGCTCTCAGAAAGAAACAATTCAACTACCTGTGTTTCTGCAGACATATTTTCCAGGATTTGGCAGCATCTACATTAAGGATCATAGGGTGTGGAATATGATATTTAGGAAGGCAAAAACCTTGATTTTCAATTGAGAAACAACTACCCAACAAAACTGAAATCCTCTTTCAGGGGAAAGAATGGACATTCAATTAAACAGAGGACTTTCAGACTTTTCTGTTGAAATAACCAGAGGTAAACAGAAAATTTGAACATCAAGTAATGGACTCAGATGGGAAGGAATAATTATGCAAAACTTAATGATTCTGAAATGTGTGTATTATTGTATAGGAAGAAGATACTGATAACACATATAAACCTCATTTATAAAAACAGTTAGATAGAGCATATATGGACAAGGCCCAGGAGGAGTTGAATATTATGATATAATACAGTATAAGGATGTAATTAATGCATTATAAAGGAAAGTAATGGGACAAAGGGAAAGGGGAAATAGAATGGGCCAAGATATTTTACATAAAAGAGTCAAGAAAAAACTTTTTCAATAGAGTGGAAGGGGGGGAGGCAAAAGGGAATAAGTGATTCTGCATTCTTGTCAGAAATGGTACAGTGAAGAAATAACATACACAGCAAATACGGTATAGAAATCTGTATTACTAGAGAAGAATGAGAGGAAAGGGATGGTTTAAGAGGGAAGTGGATAGGAGCGGGAGAGTAGGTGAAAGATGAGAGGGAATATCATAGAAAAGGATAATCAGCTACAACATACTACTAAGCAGGGAAAAGGTGAAAGCACAGAAATAATGGAATAAATAGGAGTGGGGAGGTATAGATTTGAGGGAAATTTAGTGACTGTGGGGAAGGATATTGAAGCAACTTCTCTTGTGGACTTAAGATTAAGAAGGCAACTCATCTCAGAGACCAAGCTGAAGCAATCTGAATACAGACTGAAGTACACTTTTTCCCTGCCTCTCACTTCATTTCTCATGAGTTTTTTCTATCTTTTTTGGGAGGTGAGAAGGGTTTATGGTTACTATCATTTATTGTAATAATATACAATAAATGAACCTTACAACAAAAGAGATTTCTATTTTCTTCATAGATTTCAACAGTTGTCATTTCTTATAAATATGGAATAAAATTATCTCAAAATAGATTTAATTTCAATTTCTCCTATGAATATGATTTAGAATTTTTCATATCACCACAAATAACATTGATTTCTGCTTCTGAAAATTGTCAGTTAATATCCCATGTCTGCTTAAAAATTCAGTAATGATTCTTATATTTTTTAGAAAGGAGGCCTTCATCAGAGAAACTTGATCAATTGTTTGTTTTTGCTACTACCTCATTATCATAGGCACCTTCTACCAAAATCGATTTTATTTGATTATTTCTTTGAATTAGATTTATTTTTTCTTTTTCTTAATCTGATATTATGATTGCTACTTCTACATTTCTTTTTTAAATTTTAGCTGATGATTAATTGGTATTGTTTTGTCCTTTATTTAAACTCTGTATGTCTTT
The DNA here is from genome assembly GCF_037893015.1 of Macrotis lagotis. Taxonomy (NCBI): domain Eukaryota; kingdom Metazoa; phylum Chordata; class Mammalia; order Peramelemorphia; family Peramelidae; genus Macrotis; species Macrotis lagotis. The sequence goes on along the minus strand of NC_133660.1, from coordinate 141,292,304 downwards.
CTATTTCAAGTGCTTCTTTGAGTACAATATTATAAAATATTTTTCAATGTTATCTAATCTATTTAGTTGTTTATGTTTTATGTACGGACTTTTATCATTCTCAGTAACAATAATGATTTCTAACTGTGTATTTCCCTACATTCTATTTTCTTCTATCACTATGCTTTCTCTTATTTTGTCCTTCCTCAAATGTCTATATAGTTTGCACAATTGCTTTCCTTGACCTTTACTCTTTTACATAGTTCTCTCCCACATCTTCAATAACCCTTCCTCTATTATTTCTCTACTGTGCAAGATAGACTTCTTTACCTATTTGTCTGTGTGCGTGTGTGTGTGTGTGTGTGTGTGTGTGTGTGTGTGTGTGTGTTTTGCTTTTTTAATCAACATAGATGAGAATGAGCTAGGCCATGGCCAATAATCTCCCCATTTCCTTCTTTAATGTAAAGATTTTCATAGACTGTTGTATATGTGAGGAAAAATTAACTATTTGCTTTTTCTCTCTTTTCCCCTTTTCCAGTGGAACCTTCTTTCTTACCCCTTCATTTTTTTAATTCGTCTAAATATAATCCATTCATAGCCATCTCCTCTGCCTAAATAGTCTACTTCCAACTTCACTGATAACAATAAATTTCATAGGACTAACATGTAGGAATGCAAACAGCTTAATTTTTTGAACTCATGATTTCTGTTATGTTAATTTTTATTGCATCTCCTGAGTAATAAATTTAAATGCCAAATTTTATATTCAGGTATGGATCATTTCATGAATAATTATTTAATTATATTTCATTTAAAATCCATTTTGTCCATGATGGGTCATACTAATTTTTGTCAACAGGTTAATTTTGGTTGGAACACCAGTCCTGATACTCTTTAATGTGGAAATTGCTATTTCTTGTTTGATTCTGCTGAATGATATTTCTTTTTTTCTGCTCTTTCTTTTTTGACATTTTTGGAATACTTTTACTTTAAATAAGAATTTCTGGAATTTGGTTATAATATTCCTGTTACTTTTTTAATTTTGATATATTTCAAGAAGTAATCAGTGGATTCTTTAAATTTCTATTTTACCCTATTTTTAGTGTATCAGGGAAATTTTCTTTAATTATTATGTGAAATATCATAGATAAGTTCCTTTTAAGCATGTTTTAAGATAAATCAATTATCTTTATAAACTATCTCTCCATCTACTTTTCTAGATCAGTTGTTTTCTTCAGTGAGATATTTCTTATTTTTTTTCTTTTATAAACTATATTTTACTGATTTTTTTTTATTTCTCATGCAGCCATTTGTTTTTACTTGACCTAGTCTGATCCTTAATGAATTTATTCTGGGAGTTTTTACACCTCTTTCACCATTTGCTCAATTCTTCATGCTGGGGATTATTTTGCCCAGTGTATTTGAAACTCCTTTATCATTTGGCATATTTTGATTTTTAAGGAGTTCTTTGCTCCAATAAATTGTTTTTCTTCTTTTACCATTCAGTTACTTATGGATTTTATGTAGTATTTTCTACATGTTGCTTTGTGCCTCTTTTACCAAACTGCTAATTCTCTATTTAAAATATCTTGCCTCATTTTCATTCCTTTATTCCCTGTTACATAAATATTTTATTTGTTTTCTAATTATATGTAATATTAGTTTCTACCAATCAATTTTGTGTAAGGTTTTGAATTTTACACTTTTTCCCCCCACTCTCCATCCCTTTCTCTCTTCCCATCACAGAAGGCAATCTGATAATCACTATATTGTTTCTTTGCTATGCATTAATCAAAATTGAATGTGTTGAGAGAAAAAGCATGAAACATAAAAAAAAAACATAAAACATGAAAGACTCAAAACATAATAAAGCATTTTTTTTCTGGAGGAAAAACAAAATATTAGAGATAGCAGAATTATGTAGTACATAACAAAATTACATAGTACATCACTTTCATTTTTATACTCCATTTCTTCCCTCTAACATTTATGTATTTCTTTAAAAATTTTAAATTTTTAAACTTATTTTCATCCATTTGTACATGCCTATTTCCAAGTTAAAGGATTTCCCTCTCCCCTCCCTTCTCACCACTCTCCTCTCATCAGTGAACAGTCAGGCAAATATTTTACATACAAATTTTGTTAAATATATTTACAATTAAGTAATTTTTTGGTTTGAGGAATTAGGGTTAAGGAAAGAGATGTAGAAGAAATACTTTTAATAAAATGTTCATCAGGTTTGGATGTATTGTGTTTGGTTGTTTTCTGTGTGTTTTGTTTTATTTTGTTTTTCTTCCTCTGGTTGGGGACAATATAGTCCATAATCAGTCAAATGCAGTTATCCTAGCTCTCTGGACTGCTGAGAAGAGTTGCTTCCACCAAGGTTGTTCATCTGCTCCTTTCACTGAACATCAGATCCCATAAGTCATCCCTTGCTTCTCTAGAGACCTACCATTTCTTTTTCTTATAGGAAAATAATATTCCATAGTATTCATGTATCATAACTTGTTTAACCATTCCCCAATTGATGGACATCCCCTAAATTTTCAATTCATAGCCGCTACAAAGAGTAGCTATGAATATTATGGGACATGTAGAACTTTACACTTTCTTTTCAATTTATTCTAGATAGAATCACAAATTGGAATTGCTATGTCAAAGAGTATGAGAAGTTTTGTTGCTCTTTGGGCATAGTTCCAAATTGCGCTCTGGAAAGGTTGGACACTTCATAACTCCACCAGCAATGCATCAAGGTCCCAATCCTCCAACAACCTCTCCAACATTGATGATTTTTCTCATCTGGGCAAATCTAATAGGTGTGAGATGATATTTCATTGTTTTAATTTACATTTATCTAATCAATAGTGATCTGGAGCATTTTTTCATATGATTACATATAGTTTTAATTTCTTCACTTGAAAACTATCTGTTCATATCCTTTGACCCTTTATCAATTGGGGAATGACTTGTGATCTTATAAATTTGATGTAATTCTCTATATATTTTAGAAATGAGACCTTTATTCTGAACTTCTGGTTGTAAAGATTGTTTCCCTGCTTTCTATTTTCCTTCTAAATTTTTATAGCATTGATTTTATTAGTGCAAAAACATTTTAATTTAAAATAGTCAAAATCATTCATGTTCTCTAATTTTTGTCTGCTCATAAATTTATTCCTTTTCCATAGATCAGATAGACAAAGCATTTTTGGTCTGTTAATTTATCTATAGTATTGCTCTTTAAGTCTAAATCCTTTATCCATTTTGACCTTATTTTGGTATAGGGTGTGAGATGTGGATCTATGCCAAGTTTTTGCCATACTATTTTCTAGATTTCCCAACAGTTTTTGACAAATAGTGAATTCTTTTCCTAGAGACTGATGTCTTTGGGTTTATCAAATAGTAGATTGCTGTAGTCATTTACTGAAGTTTCTTTTGTACCTATCCTAATTCACTAATGAACTAATCTGTTTCTTTACTGTATCAGACACTTTTGATGTCTATTGTTTTATAGTATAGTTTTCGATCTAGTAAAGCTAGTCTATCTTCGTTTACATTTTTTGTTCATGAGTTCCCTTGCTATTCTTGCCCTTTTGTTGCTCCATATGAATTTTGTTAATATTTTTCCTGGCTTGGTAAAGCAGTTATTTGGTAACTTGATTAATATGGCATTGAATAAGCAATTTAATTTGGATAAAATTATCATTTTATAATATTAACTTGACCTAATCATGAAGATTTGACATATTTCCAATTATTTCGATCTGACTTTATTTGGGTAAGGAGAGTTTTATAATTTTGTTCAGACATTTTCTAGGTTTGTCTTGGAGGTAGATTCCCAAGTATCTAATATTGTCTACAGTTATTTCAAATGGAATTTCTCTTTCTATTTCTTGTCCTTGGGCTTTGTTGTTCATATATATAGATATGCTGATGATTTATGTGGGTTTATTTTATATCCTGCTACCTTAGTGAATGTTAATTTTTCGAGGAGGTTTTTAAATGATTTTTTTAAGTTATCTAGGTATACCATCATATTATTCCCCAAAAGTGAAAGATTTGCTTACTCATTGCCAATTCTGATTCCTTCAATTTCTTTTTCTTCTTTTATTGCCACTGTTAGCATTTCTAATGATATATCAAATATTAATGGTGGTAATGGGCATCTTTTGGTTTACTCCTGAATTTATTGGAAATGCACTTAGTTTATTCCCATTAAATATAATATTTGTTGATGGTTTTAGAAAGATACTATTAATTATTTTTAAGGAAAATTCAATTCATTCCTCAACTTTCTAGTTTCTTTTAATAGGAATAGATGTTGTATTTTATCCAAGGTTTTTCCAGTATCTGTTGAGATAATCATAATTTCTGTTTGTTTAATTACATTTAGTGTTTTCCTAAGTTTGAACTATCCCTGCCTGCTTAGTATAAATGCAAGCCGGTCATAACTTGCAGCAGTCTCATTGCTAATATCTTATTTAAGATTTTGCATCAGTATTCATTAGGGAGATTGCTCTATAATTTTTGTCTATTTTGATTTTTCTTGGTTAAGTTATCAACACCATGTTGGTGTCATAAAAGGAGTTTGGCAGAAGTACTTCTCCTGTATTTTTTAATAGTTTATGTAGAATTGGAATTAATTTTTATGTAAATGTTTGGCAAAATTCACTTGTAAATCCATCTCAAGATTTTTTCTTAGGGAGTTCTTTGATGGTTTCTTCATTTTCATTTTCTGGATTAGGCTTATTTAAAGAATGCATTTCATCTTCTGGTAATTTGGGTAATTTGTATATTTGTAAATACTCATCCATTTCACTGAAGTTATCCAATTTATTTGCAAACAATTTAGCAAAGTAGTTACAAATTATCTCTTAAATTTCCTTTTCATTGGTAATTAATTCACAATTTCCATTTTTGCTAATGGTACTTGAGCTATCTTTCTTTTTTTAATCAGATTAACCAGATTTTTGTATATTTTATTGGCTTTTTCATAGAGCCAAATCTTAGCTTTATTTATTAGATAATGGTCTTCTTCTTTTCCATTTTATTAATCTCCCCTTTGATATTATGAATTTCTAATTTGATATTTAATTGGAGATATTAATTTGTTCCTTTTCTATTTTTTTAGTTACATACCCAATTCCTTGATCTCTTTCTATATTTTATTCATTTACACATTAGAGATATAAAGTTTACCCTCAAAACTGCCTTGTTGCATCCCATAAATTTTGGTATGATGTCTTATTATTATGCTTTTTTGGATATAGTTATTGATTGTATATCTATTACTTGCTGTTTTATCCACCCCATATTTAAAATAAAATCATGTAATTTCCAATTAGTTCTTGGTTTATCTTTCCCTGACACTTTATTACATATAATTTTTATTGCATCATTGTCTGAGATCTTTCTTTAACTCATACAGAAATTCTTGGGATTGTGTCAAATTAACATTTTTCTTTAAAGCTTTGCTTATTTTACTTTTTTATTTTTAGTTTGATTCTGGGTCTTCCATGTTATCAGAATACCATTGTATTGTCAAGTTATTTTGCTGTTCTTTCTTCATTTTTCTAATCTATTTTTTTTTACTTTTCAAATTTATGTTCAGTAAGGGCTGGGATGAACTTTCTTAAACTGATATCTTCAGAGTTAGTTTGTTGGGGTGGGGGAGCAAAGGTTTTCTATGCTTTCATGGTGGCATTATCTGGAAAGCAGAATTTTCAATATTCTGCTAGTCTGTGCTTTAGTCTTTCCCAAGAAGGACCCCTTCTCTCCAGTTACCAAAAGCATGGGTGATCCTTATAGGACTAGAAATGTGAACAAGTTCCTTGATGTCCTATGGTAATATTGTACTAGTGTTTTTATTTGCCTTACATCTGTGAGTGGGGATCTAACTTCTTAGCAAAAGATCATAAATACTTCTCTCCATTCTGAAATAAGCCCATAATTAGTTAATGAAAAAAGTTTCCTATAAGTCCACATTGCTAGAAATATGATATCTGGGGGCTAGAAAATATATCATGTAATTCTTTTCTAAACAGTTGTTCTTCTCCTGAACATATATGGCCTGAGAATTTCTGAAGTTCTTCTATTTCCACTGTTGCAAAAGCTGCCTTTAGGGTCAACTGCTCACCCAATATTGATGTACTCTCTGGACTAGAGAATCACTATTATAGACCTCTTTTGTCAATTTCCATGTTGTTTTACCCCCCCAAAAAACTGTATAACTCTAACTTTTAAATTAAAAAATAAATTCCAAACTATTAGTGAACATGATACTTTCAGAGGATCACATAAAGTAAAATCTTGATAAAATTGCTTCTTCATAAAAAATGTTATTAGGGGTAGGGGAGCATCTGGATGGTAGAGTGAATAGAATACTGACCTTGGAATCAGGAGAACCTGAGGTCAAATCCAGCCTCAGACATTTAATAATTTCCTAACTGTGTGACCCTGTGCAAGTCACTAAAACCCATTGCATTGTAAAAACCATTAAAAATCAAAGAAATTGGACTTGAATATACATACACATACAAATTTGAAATATTGTTTTAGCAAAGTAATTTTGAAATTATGATATTTGCAATTAAAAAATTGCATTTCTTAGGTAAAATAATTTATAGTATTTTGGTTGGAATCAATGAAATTTATTAGAAGTAGAAAACAATATTTCATGATTTTATTGTTGATTTAAGAACATAAAATTTATTACAATACAAAAGAAAAAAGTTAATCAAGTAACTATTATACAACACATAGATGTATAAATATTTATTTTTTTAATTTTACAGTTTTCCCTAATTTCACTTCCCTCCACTACCCCCCCACAGAAGGCAATCTGATACTCTTTACATTGTTTCCATGCTATACATTCATTTAAATGGAATGTGTTGAGAGAAAAATAATATTCTAAAATACAAAAATAATATATAAGAGATAGCAAGATTACATAATAAGATATTTTTTTAAAATTAAAAGTAAGAGATGTTGGTCTTTGTTTGAACTGCACAATTCTTTCTCTAGATGCAGATGGTATTCTCCATAACAGATACCACAAAAGTGTGCCTGACTTTTGCACTGATGGAATGAACAAGACCATCAGGTTTTATCATCACCCCCATGTTAGGGTTTACAATGTTCTTTTGGTTTTCCTCATCTCGTTCAGCATAAATTTATTCATATCCTTCCAGGCTTCTCTGAATTCCCATCCCTCCTAGTTTCTTATAGAACAATAATGTTTGATACATTTACCACAATTTTTTCAGCCATTCCCCAATTGATGGACATTCACTCAGTTCCAAATTCTTTGCCAGCACAAATAGAGCTGCTAAATTTTTTTTTTCTAAAAGTGATGTTATTACCTCTTTCATGATCTCTTCAGGGTACAGACACAGGAGTGGTATTGCTGGATTAAAGGGTGAGCACATTTTTATTGTCCTTTGGGCAAAATTCCAAAATGCTCTCTAGAAGGTTTGAATGAGTTCACAGCTGCATCAGCAATGTATTAGTGTCCCAGATCTCTCATATCCCTTCCAACATTGATAATTATCCTTTCTGGTCATATTGGTCAGTCTGATAGGTGTGAAGTAGTACTTCAAGGATTCTGTCATTTGCATTTCTCTAATTAATAATGATTTTAAGCAATATTTAATATGCCTGGATCTTTTTATTTCTTTCATCTGTAAGTTATCTCTAAATATCCTTTGCTCATTTGTCAATTGGGGAATGGAATGTTTTTATTTCTAAATTTGACTCAGTCCCCTATATATTTTAGAAATGAATACTTAGTCAGAAATACTAGTGGTAAAATGTTTCCTAATTTTCTTCATTTCTTTTGATCTTGGTTACAGTAGTTCTGTCTGTGCAAAAAAAAATGTAATTTAATGAAAACAAAATCATCTAGTTTATTTTTAATGATATTCTCTATCTTTTCCTTGGTTATAAACTGCTTCCCTTTCCATATATCTGACAGGTAAACTATTCCTAGATCTCCTAATTTGGCTATAATATTGTCTTTTATGGCTAAATACTGTATCTATTTTGATCTTATCTTAGTATAGGGTGTGATGTGTTGGTCTAATCCAATTTTTGCCATATTAATTTCCAATTTTCCCAACAGATTTTATGGAAAAGAGAGTTTTTATCCCAAAAGCTGGACTCATAAGGTTCATCGAACAGCTAATTACAATAATCATTTCCTGTTATCTCTTTTGCACCTAGTCTATTCCAATGATCCACTACTCTATTTCTTAGCCCATATCAGGCAGTTTTGATGACTTATGATTTAATAAAACTTTAGACCTGGTAGGGCTAAGTCAACTTCTTTTACACATTTATTCACTAAATCCTTGGAAATTTTTGTCTTTTATTAATATATATGAATTTACTTATAACATTTTCTAACTCATTAAAGTAATTTTTGGGAATTTTGATTGGTAGAGCAATAAATAAACAGTTGAATTTAGGTAGAATTGTTTTTATTTTATTAACCTGGTATCTCCATGGGCAGTTTATATTTACACAGTTATTTAAACCTGATTTTATTTGCATGAGAAGAGCTTTGTGTTTGTTTTCACAAAGTTTCTGAGTCTTCCTTGAACTTCCTTTGAATGATATTTCACTTTTTAGATCTTGCTAGCATTATCATGCCAGTAGTATATATAGAAATGTTGAGGATTTATGGGGGTTTATTTTATATCCTGGGACTTTATTAAAGTTGCTAATTGTTTCTAGTAGTTTAGTAGATAATTTTTTGGATTCTCTAGGTCTACCATCATGTCATCTGCAAGGAGTAAGAGATTTTTCTCATTCTTCCCAATTCTAATCCCTTCTATTCCTTTTTCCTTACTTCTTGCTAAAGCTAAAATTTATAACAAAATTTTGAAAAGTAGTGGTGATAATGGGCATCATTGCTTCACCCCTGATCTTAGTGGAAATGCCTCTAGCTTATCCTCATTGCATGAAATGCTTGTTAATGGTTTCAGATACATACTGCTTATTATTCTAATGAATATTCCATTTATTCCTATACTTTCTAGGATTTTTAATAGGAATGGGTGCTGTATTTTGTCAAAGGCCTTTTCATCATCTATTGATAAATCATACAAATTTTGATAGATTTTTAATTGATTTAGTAAATTACAATTACAGTTTTCCTAATATTGAGTGAACTCTGCACTCCTGTGGATAAATCCTACTTGGTAATAGAGTATTATGCTAGTGATAACTTGCTGTAATCATTTTGCTAAGATTATACTTAAGATTTTTGCATTTTTTATTGATCAGGAAGATAGATATATAAGTTTCTTTATCTATTTTGACTCTTTCTGCTTCAGGTATCAGCACCATATGATGTCATAGAAAGAGTTAGTCAGATTTTCATCTTCACCTCTTTTTCCAAAGAGTTTATATAGAATTGGTACCAGTTGTTCCTTAAAAAATTGATAGAATTCACTTGTGAATCCATCTGGCCCTGGAGGTTTTTTCTTAGGGAGTTCAATAATGGTTTATTGAATTTCTTTTTCTGTGATCTGTTTATTAAGGTATTTAATTCCATCTTCATTTTACCTGGGCAACAGATATTTTTGTTACTATTCATCCATTTACCATAGGTGTTCAATTTTTTGGCTTATAGTTGGGCAAAATAATTCTGAATTATTACTTTAATTTACTTCTCATTGGTGGATAGTTCATCTTTCTTTCATTTATGATACTAGCAATTTAGTTAAGTCATGAGTGTCTACTATTTCTGGGTAACTATAGTCCTTCGAATAGTTACAATTCTCGAGAGTTATGAGAGTCTTTTTCTTGGGTGGCAAATATAGCTTGTTTCATCTTATTGGATAGAAGTTTTTATTTCACTTTAAATTTTTTTTAATTTTTCATGTGTCTCTTGAGTATCCTGTTTGAAGTCCAAACTTTCTATTTAGCCTTAGTCTTTTCATCAGGAATAGTTGAAAGTCTCCTATTTCATTAAATGTCCAGCTTTTCTCCAGGAAGAGAAGACTCAGGTATTCCTGAAAGTGAATTCTTGGCTGCATTCCAAGTTTCCTTGTTCTGCAGAATATCACATTTCAGGCCTTTCAATCCCTTAATGTTGATGCCCCCAGCTCCTGTGTAATCCTTACGGTGGCTCCTTGGTGTCTAAATCTTTTCTTCCTGGTTACTTGTAGAATTTTCACTTTGGCCACAATTTTCAATTTGGCCACGATATTCCTTGGACTTATTTTTGTGATCCCTCTCCAGAGTGGATTGATGTATTCTTTCAATAAATCATTTGCCCTCTTGTTATGTGCTATTAGGGCAATTTTTCCATCACTAAGTCCTGTAATATTAAATCCTAGGTTTTTCTCTCTTCAGTATTTTAGAGGAGCCAAGGGTTCTTAAGTTTTCTCTCCTGGATATATTCTTAAAGTCTGTGGTTTTACTTATGAAGTATTTTCTATTTTCTATTTTTTTATTTTTATGTAACAAATTCTTGTTGTCCCATGAAGTTATTAGTTCCCTCAGAGTCTATTCTTTTTTTAGAGAAGAATTGTCTCCATTTATCTTTTCCAAGTCCTTTTCTAATTGTGCAGTTCTACTTTTGAATGAGTTTTTCATTTTTCCAACTGAGGTTTTAGGAGATTATTTTTTTTTTTTGCATTTGTCCAAATGTATTTTCCATGGATTTGCTTTCTTGTTGCAAGGTATTAAATTTCTCTCAGGTTTGTTTTCCTAAATTTTCCAATTGATTTTTAAATTACTTCTTGATTTCTTCAAGGAAGCCTTTCTGGGATGGAGAATAAATTATATTTTCCTCAGAAGTTCTAGATCTCTCTGAGTTAGTGTCTCTCTTCCCCTAAGTAGCTCTCTGTGGAACCCCCGTTAGGCTGCCTTTTCTTCAGTTTCCAAGGATCTTGTGTTGGGCAAGGGACTGGTTCATAGATCTTTGGTTTTGAGGTCCCTAGAGGTTTTACTCACTGTGTATTATAATGCCAAATGTGCCTTCCACTAGGGGGTCCTAGATGCTTTGTCCCCTTGGTTTAGTAACTCCAAGTTGCCCGGGCAATAGTGCATGCTAGTTGCTTTCTCTGGAGTGTCTGTGACCTTGATTTGGGGGCTTCTCCCTATTCCTGGAGGCAGTGAGTAGTCCTACTGGGTACTGTTATCCTTGAGCAATGTGGGCTGGACCCTGGGGCAAGAATTTTAATCTCCATACTCTGTGGAAGGAGGTGTGCTGTTTATTCCTGAGCCTGGGGTTGGGTGTGGACTGTTGCTGTGTATATTCTGGGAAAAGGATTCCAGTGAAATGAAAATATGGAGCCTATGGTCCTCCTGACCAGCTGAGCCAAATGCATCCATGCCTAGCCACACTGTAATTATCTGTGCTGGAACTCTAGGCCTGCTGGAACTCCCCAGACTGCCACTCCCACAGCCAAATCTTCTGGGGCTTAGTTGGTCCTCAGTCTGAGGCTCCCACAGTCAAAGTCTTTGACTGATCTTAGGTTAGTACAGATCTCACCCCACCCCCACTGGCATTCTGCTCTCTGCCCCTGACTCACCCACAATCCCCAGAGACAGATCTTGTTCATAGATGTTCTTCTCCTAGCTTCTTTTTCTGAATTTTGTCTATCACCTTTCTGTTAAGAGGTTTGTTACAAATTATTTATGAAGGAAAGGCAGGAGACTTTAGCACAGTGCCTTTTCTTTACCATCTTCAATATATAATTTCTTGAAAGAGAATCTAATGGAAAGAATCCTGAATTTAATGCATCTGGTTTTAAATAATTTCTTAATTATTTACTTAGTGGTCTTGGACCAGTGGCTTCACTTCTAATTGTCTCCATTTCCCTATTTGAAAAATAAAGATCTTGGACCAGAGAACTCCAAGATTCCTTCAAACTATAAACCTAAATTTACAAGTCTTATGTAGGATCTTCCAAATTTTTTGGTCTCATTCTACTATTTAATTCTCCCAAAAGGAAAAATTGCCATGTCTTTAAATTGGATGTTTTGAAAGATGGAATCTAGATGGCGAATTAAAGCTAGAAAATTCATGGGGTTTTTCTCAACCACCCTTAAACAACCTAAAATGAAGCCTCTAACCAGACCCTAAAGCACCAGAATCCACAGAAAGATAAAATGAAAAATAATTTATTCACAAGGTATTTTGCAGAAACTTCAGGAAAGGCCTGTTTCATTTGGGTAAAAGGTGGGGAAATCAGAATCCATGGAGAGGCTCTTAGTGATTGTGGAGCTCAGAAACTATAGACTTTTATTCTGACTGAAAAGACCAGTAGTATAGCAGGCTATCAATGATGGTGCCCTTCCCATGTTGCAAGGCAAATTTTGAGACCTGGCTTTCAGGTGTTTCAGGTAAGATTGGGTCAGGTTAAAATAAAGAATGGAGCAAGATGAGAGCACCTTAGACATCATCATGAAAAGCCAGGTAATAGACACTTGTTCCCCAATGCAAACAGCTTAGAACTGTAATCCTTGTGCAACAGAAGCAGAGCTCAACTTTCAAAATGAGAAAAAAAAAAGAAAAGATCATCAAACACAAAAATACTCTATTGATAGAAAAGATCAAAATGACTACTCAGAAATGGAAAACAATGACAAAATGTCCAAATGTGAAACTTCCAAGGGGATTATCAAATCCAAAAATAGTACTCAAAAGAGCTCCAAAAAAGAATTTTTATACTTAAAAAAGTAGATAAAAGACATAAGTCATGCTCAGGAACTAAGAAAAAATGGAATATGATACACTAAAATGACTGAAGAAAGCAATACTATGAAAAAGTAAAATTGGTCAAATGGTAAAAAGAAACAACTACTTTAAATGAAAATTGATTGGAAAAGAACTGGAAAAGAAAAACAACAATAAAAAGAAAATTAATTAACTGTAAAACGAATAACAAAACCTTGCTCGATATTCTTTGAGACTTCTAGATTCCATAAAACAATATGAAAAAGGGGCAGCTAGGTGGCACTGGATAGAGCCCCAGCCCTGCAATCAGGAGTACCTGAGTTCAAATCCGACCTCAGACACTTAATAATTACCTAGCGGTGTGGCCTTGGGTTAGCCACTTAACCCCATTGCCATACAAAAACCTAAAAAAAATATGAAAAAGCTGGAAAAACAAAAGAATATGCGAACCACTTTTAGGAAAATTAACCTACCTGGAAATTTATTCATAAATTATTGTTCTATCTAAAAGCCACACACACACAAATACACACACACACACACACACACACAAACACACACAAACAACAAACAAAAACCTGAATGATATTTTTTAGAACATTAACATGTGTACAACTGGGTGGCACAGTGAACAGAGCAATAATGCTGGAGTCAGGATGAACTGATTTCAAATACAACCTCAGACCTTAATAATTGCCTAGCTGAATGACCTTGAGCAAGTCACTTAATTCCATTGCCTTAAATAAAAACTTTAAAAATTTTTTAAAAACTTTATCATGGAAAAACCACCTACCTTCCTAAAACAAGAAGATAAAAAAACCTTGAAAGAATCCAATGATCACCTCCAGAAATACATTCCAAAAAAATACTCTAAGGAATGTTGTAGCTAAATTTCCTTATTCTCAGCTATAGAAAATATTTAAAGTAACAAAAAGATAGCCATTCGGGTTATGCAGAACTTATCAACTTCAACATTAATAAGTCTTAGTGAATAAAACTAAATTATTTATATCCCACTATGGGAATATAATATTTGTAACTCTTGAGAACTTTTTTTCTATTAAGGCAATTGAAAGAGAATACTAAATCAGAGGACATGATTTTAAAATGATTATGAATTCTTGATACATGTAACTCTTGTGAATTTTATTTCCTTTAAGACAGAAGAAAAGAGTGTATACAGGCATATGGTGTTAACGTAAGGTCAAAACAAAACAAGACATGAAAATATTTTATATTGGGAGAAAAAATGGGTCAAGAGGCAGAATAATACCACATGAATAAATATGAAAGACCTATTATAATAGATTTAAATAAGGGAGGTATGAATACTGTGCAAATTTTATTTTTATCAGATTTTGCTCAAAGTGGGAAAATATATATTCCCAACAAAGTTTAGAAATATTTCCTAACTTATAAGGAAGTAGTAGGGGAAAGAATAAATAAAGGGGAAGGATGAACTGCTAAGAGGGAGGACAGAAATGGAAGAAAAAAAGTAAAAGGGAACCAGGGGGTAAAGGGAATAGGGCTTATATGATGGAGGGCAGAGTGAGGGAGGTGGTGGTCAGAAACAATAAGTGATAAGGGTAAAGGAGAGAGAAAAGTACAATGGGAAAAATAGGATGGATGGAAATAATGTTAGTAACCCTGACTATTGTTATTAGCATAAATATTCCCATAAAATGGAAACAGCAGAGGTGATTAAAAAAGCAAAATCATTCAATATATTGTTTTTAAGTAATATTTGAAGCAGAGAGATGCACTCAGAGTAAAGGTAAAAAAAAGTGGAGCAGAATATATTATGGTTCAACTGAAACAAGAAAAAAGATCATAGTAACATTCTTGATTTCAGACAAAGAAAAAGCAAAACTAGATCTAATTAAAAGAAAGGAAATTATATTTTCCTAAAAAGTATAATGGATATTGGAATAATAGAATTACTAAAAACATATGCACTAAGGGGCACAGGATCCAAATTCTTTGAATAGAAAGTAATTGAATGATTGGAAAACATAGACAATGAAACAATATTAGTGCAAAACCTCAACCTCCTTTAAATAGCTTTAGACAAATTAAAATGCAAAATAAACAATAAGTTAAGAAGGTGAATAGATTTTTCAAAAAGATAGGTATAATAGATATCTGGAGAAATTGGATGGGTATAGAAGGGAATTATCTTTCTTTCAGTGGTAAATGGAATCTAAAAATATTAATTACCCAAAAGAGCAGAAAATAAAAAAAAAATTACTTTAATAATCACATTGCAAAAATAAAAAAAAATTGAATAAGTCATTATTGAAATTACTAATCAAATATCTCCAGGGCAAGATGAACTTACAACATGATTTTTAATACTTATTTAATGATGAATTATTACTAATTCTATTAGAAAAATTTGAAAAAAAGGTGAAGCAGTTCAATGAAATTCTTGTTATGACACAAATGTGATACAAATTAGTAAAATAGTAAAAGCTAAAAATTATTTACAAATTTTCTTAATAAATATTGATGCAAAAATTGTGATAAAGTTTTAGCCAAAAGCATTCCACAAGTTATCACCAATATAATATGCTATGATCATGTATGACCTATACCAGGAATTAAACGATGGGTCAATGTTCAGAATACAATCAGCGTAATTGACCATAGATATAACAAGACTAACAGAAACCATACAATTCATTAAGTGATGCTAAAAAGAAGTTTTTGATAAAATGCCACCACGTTTTCTTATTAAAAACACTGGAGAGCTCTCTTCCGCCGGCAGTGGGGTGGGCGCCAAGGCCAGCTGGCCGATCCGGACCCCTACCCTGCCCCCCGCAGGGCTCATGGAGGGCCCCCGGAGGAGGAGGAGGAGGAGGAGGAGGAGGAGGAGGAGGAGGAGGGCTGGGCGGGCCCAGGGCCGGGGCTACCCTCGGGAGCCCTGGACACCGTGCTCAGGCGCAGCACGGCGCTCCCCGCGGGGACTGTCCAGTCCCGGGGCTACTACTTCAACCGCTGCCTGGACTACTGTGCCCTCCTCTGCGCCTTCGGCACCACCGGCTTCCAGGCCACCAGCTTCGGCCGTGCTGTGCAGCAGGTCCACGCCATGATCAAGAAGAAGCTGGAGCTTCTCGGGGAGGAGGAGGAGAATCACGCTGACCTGAACCCGATCCATCGGCCTGTGAGGGGCTGCACCATCTTCTTACGCGACTCATTGAACCTCATCAGCTCCGGGATCCACGAGATCATCCGCTACCTGGTGCAACACAATATGGTAGATGTTCTGGTGACAACTGCTTGGGATAGAAGAAGATCTGATAAAATGTCTGGCATCCACATACCTGGGCGAATTTAGCCTGAAGGGGAAGGAGCTGAAACAAAATGGCATCAATATGATTGGAAACCTGCTTGTCCCCAATGACAACTACTGCAAGTTTGAGAACTGGCTGATGCCAAATCTGGACCAGATGGTTCTGGAGCAGAATACAGAGCGGGTGAAATGTACACCATCGAAGATGATTTCACGGTTGGGCAAAGAAATAAAAAAGTCTGTATGACTGAGCATGGAAGAACAACATCCCAGTGCTAAGCCCAGCTTTGATAGATGGGTCTGTTGGGGATATGATCTTCTTCCACTCTTATAAGAACCCAGGGCTTGTGTTGGACATAGTGGAGCACTTACGACTAATCAATGCTCAGGCCATTTTTGCCAAGCACATGGGCATGATCATCCTTGGGGGAGGCCTCGTGAAGCATCACATTGCTAATGCTAATCTCATGAGGAATGGGACCGATTATGCTGTCTACATCAACATGGCCCAGGAATTTGATGGCTCAGACTCTGGGGCGAGGCCAGATGAAGCTGTGTCCTGGGGCAAGATCCGCATGGACACATAGCCAGTTAAGGTCTATGCTGATGCCTCTCTTGTTTTCCCTCTTCTGCTGGCAGAGACTTGCCCAGAAAATCAGCGCCTTCACTCCTGAGAAGAACAATGACTGAGCAGCTAGGTCCAACAAGGACCTGGAAGTTGGGGGTTCTGGATTCTAACCCCTCCTATTATTTTGTCACAGCTACTCCCCCAGACATTCCCAACTTTCATGGCACCCTAGTCAGCAAATATCCAGGCCTGAGATAAAGATCTCTTTATGTGGCAGGTTATAGTACAGCTCCCCAACGCCAATAAACTCTACGTATCACATCCACCTATGTCTACTGCTGCCCCTCAAGCCCGCAAATGACTCTTCTTGCCAGTACTTTGACATTGCCTTCTGAGGCAGTCAACAAGCAGGGCTCAATGGGGTGGAAGGCCAGGGACTGCATGACACCTTGGCCCACAGGCAGGGTCAAAGCCAGAATACGCTGTGACAGAAAAGGAAGATGTGATGGGGGGTGGGGAGAAGGCAAAGCTAGTTACTGGGAACTGCTGGGAGATGGGATGCTGACCTCCACCAGGTCCCAGAAGTAGATGTTTCCATCCTCTGAGGCATTGACCACATGGATATCTCACTTGCTCAGCATCAGTTCAGCTTGTAGTTCTGATTTTTGTGTGCTGTGTATCTGAGGAGGGGAGACAGCAGGCTGGCTCCTGAGGGCTCCAGGCTCCCTTCCTCCCACTGCAGGAAACTCTTCATCTGATGATCTTCTTTCTCAGTTTTCTATGCCTAAGCCTGGAAGATCATTTCTGTCTGGTTTTGTGGAAATCCCCCCCCATTCAATAATTCAATAACACACAAACACACACACACACACAAACACACACACATATACATACATACATATATATATATATATATATATATATATATCTGATAGGTGTCTCTATCCCTATCTCATGTTTTAAAATAAACCTGTTCATTATTACTTTCAAAAAAACACTGGAGAGCATAGGAATCAAGGAAATTTTCCTTAAAATGTGAAATAGGATCTATTTAAAACTATCAGGAAGGATTATCTGTAATGGGGATAAACTACAAGAATTTTCATTGAGATTAGGGGTGATACAAGGATGCCTATTATTCACAATAATAGTTAATATTTGTTTTAGAAAGTTTACTTTAACCCTATACCGAGATTAAGTTAAAATTCTAGTGAATTTAGGAAGAAAGGGTCATACCATAGACTAATTAGAAGAACAAAGATTAGTTTATCTAACAGATCTTTGGAATGAGAAGTTCATGAACAAAAAAGAGACAGAGAATTTAACAAAGTGGATAATTTTGACTACATTGAATAAAAAGGGTTTATACAAAACTAATGCAACCAAGATTAGAAAGAATGCATAAAGACAAGAAATAATTTTCACATAGTGTTTCTGATAAAGAATTCATTTTTTAAAATGTATAGAGAACTGAGTCAAATTTAGAAGAATATAAGGTATTCTTTAATTGATAAATGGTCAAGTGATATGAAAGGCAGTTTTCAGATTAAGAATTAAAGCTATCTATAGTATTATGAAGCTCTAAATATTTAATGATTAGAGAAATGCTAATGTGACATCCTACCTCACATCTATCAGATAGTCTAAAATGATAAAAGAAGTAAATGATCAATTTTGGAGAGGATGTGGGAAAACTGGCACACCAATGCACCACTGGTAGTTATTAAAGGATCCAACCACTTGGAGAGTATTTTGCAACAGTGCCCAAAGTTAAGTAAAACTGTCCACACCCTTTGATCAAGCAATAACACCACTAAGTCTATATAACAAAAAGTCCATAAATGGGGGAAAGGCTCATATGTATAAATATATTTATAACAGCTCTTTTTGTAGTGGCAAAGAGTTGTAAATTGAGGGAATGTCCACCAAATAGGGAATGACTTAACAGTATATGGTTTATGAATATTAAGGAGTATTATTGTTATGTAAGAAATCATGAGTAAAGAAATATATCTGAACAAGGCATGGGAAGGAGCTGAATATGAAGGTATAAAATATTACAAAGATGTAATCAGTGTATGACAGAGGAAAGTACCAGGAGCAAGGGAGAGGAGTGGTAGAATGGGCTAAGATATTTCATGTAAAAAGAGGCAAGGAAAAAGCTTTCACAAGGTAGCAGAAGGGGAAAAGGTGAGGGGGGAGTTAATGAGCATTCATTCTCATTGGAATTAGCTCAGAGAAGAACTAACATACACATTCAATAAGGTATAGAAAACTATCTTACTATAGAGGGGAAAAATGAGATAAAAGGGATGGGAGAAAAGGGACAAGGGAAGGAGGGGTATAGGTGATAGAAGAGAGGGAAGATTGTGGGAAAGGGTTGACAAGACATTTTAGAGGAGAGAGAGAGGGCAAAAGGAGAAGAAAATAGAATAAATGTGAGTAGGGAGGGATAGGATGCAGGGAAATATAGCTAGCAATAGCAACTGTGAGGGGAAAAATAATGTTAAAGCAGCTTCACTGTTGGACTTGTGATAAAGACTATGATCCATCCCAGAGACAGAGCTAAAGGTATCTGAACACAAATTGAAGTACACTTATTTTTTCTCTTGCTTTATTTTTCTTGATGTTTCTCAATATTTGTGGGGATCAGGTTTACTTCGAGATCAGGACTATTACAGTAATGTGAAAATAAACTGAATGAAAATTAAAAATAAATCATGAGTAGCTGAAATTTCAAAAAGCATGGAAAGATGCATAAACTGATGCTAAGTAAAGAGTTAGTAGAATCAGAAGAACACTGTTCACTTTAACAGAAACATCATGAGATGGACCAACTATGATGGGTGCATCTCCTCTCAACAAGCTCTGTGATCAAAGTAACACTGAGAAACCTGTTATGAAAAAGATATCCACATTTACAGAAAAAATAAAACACAAAAAACCAAAAAACTATTGAGACTGAATGCAGAATAAAACATAACATGTTCAATGTTTAAAAATCTTTTTATGTACGTTCTTTCTCATGATTCCCCCATGCCTTAGTTCTAATTACTTTTTCCAGTATGACTAATGCCGAAATATTTTAGACACAATTTCACATTTACAACTATTTTCAGATCACCCACTTTCATGGGTTTGGGAATAGGATGACAGGAAAGTACCTCATTAGAAAAAGACTAGATCTAGAAAAAATGATTCAGAACAAATAATAATTATTGCACTGGTCAAAGTTAGATAAAAATAAAACCAGGACAATATTTTTCAGGAATTTATAAAGGTAAACTGACCTAGTATCCTAGAAGAGGGGAAATTTGTCCTTGAAAGAATGTTCTAATCACCTCCTGAAAAGTATGGAAAATAAAAACTACAAGGATTATTGTAGTCAAAATTTTGCATTATTAGTTAAAGGAGAAAATAAACATAAAATAATTAAACACTTCAAAGAACAGAAACCAGCCGGCAGGATTTCATGGCACTAAGCTGCTTTAAAATTAAAGCATGAGAGGTTGGGATGTGATTTTCTGGAAGTCAAAAGAACTTGGACTAAAATCAAGAATCATGCACTTATTAAAATTGAACATTATCTTTCAGGAAGAAAGTTGGACACTCAATGTAATAGGAAACTTGAAAATTTTCCTGTTGAAAAGATCAAAGCATAACAGAAAGCAATTTCTAAAAAAAAACGTATATACGTATGTGTGTATTTATTTATTTTGTAAATTGATTCACAGAGAACTAGTGAAAAATGCATACAGTTTAAATTTGAAAACATTTGCAAATATGGATGAAATAAAACAAATAGAAAAAAATGAATTTCAGTTTGTTAAAATCACTCATTAGTGTTACTTAAGTAGTATGTGTTAACATTCCTTGAAATCTATTTGAAAAAGGGAGCATATAAAATGATGGTATTGCTTCAGAGTGAACATTTTAATGCTTTTGGACAAGCATTCCATGATATTTAAGATTACAAAATTAATGCATAGGTGAACCATCAATACTGGTAATCATGTTTTAACATGCATGTCTCATCCTTTCATTTTTATTACATAAGGTGGTTTAGAGCATTCACTTTGTTCTACTCAATATACATAAAATCAGCTCATGCAAATATTTTCAGGCAATTCCGAAGTCAGGTCATTCATGATTTCTTACAAAACAATAGAACTCAATAAGATTCATATATCTAATTTATTGGCCTACTTACAGGTTGCTCTCCAGAATGTTGGGATCAGTTCACAACTCCACAAACAATGTATTAGTGTCCCGATTTTTGCACATCTTCTGCAACATTGCTCATTTATCTTTTTTTAAAGGTAAATGCATTTTCCTAAGCAATCCTGGTAATCATGTTAAGTTTCTATGTTTCAATGTGCTATTATACCTTGTTTCTATATTTTTCCAGTGCAACAAATATTCTCACTGATAAAAAATGCAAATTGAGAGCTGAATATGGAATCCTATCATTCGTTTTCATCATTCCACAAAACTCTATTTTTTAACGAATTTAAGCAAATAGTACCTTTTTTCCCTATTTGTGTATTTTCATGCAAGTATCAGCTCATTTTAAGTTTTTGATTTCTTGTCTTTATTCTTATAAAATCATGCCAAGGATTTTTATTCATCTTTTTGCCTGTTCTTCCTTTTTTCTTTTGTGCATGTCTTTAAAAATTATGATTCATATGACTAGTCCCCTGTACAATGACTTCTTACACAACTTTTCCTTTTCTATTTTAGAAAAATTCAAAAATTGTTTTCAATCTACCTTTTCATTCTTCCCATTAACTCTCCATTTTTTTCTGGGGCACTATATAAGGTTAACTTTGCTATCATTCTGTAAATGCCTAATGGTTTATTTTTTATGTTGCATACCTAGTCTATAGAAGATGGAATAATACTTTAAGGAGTTATTGAGTTATCTCTAACTTGGTATACCAAGTTTCTTAGTGTTTTAAACCTCCAGTACAGGCTCAGAGAATTTTTTCAGTTATTTGAGTATTAACTTTTCTATATTCAGACAGACTCATAATTCTATTAGCCACAAGCTGATAATGTTCCCAGTGCAGTTCTCAAAAAATATGTATAATTTAAAAGAGAAGTTGTGATTTATATCATTAGAAGGGACATAGGCACATATCACTTATTTTCCAAAAATATTGAAAGAAAATTAATTTAAAATAAACATAATAATTAATAATATTTTACATGTAATTTTGCCAATATGTACCCTAATTTTATGAAGCAAAATGTAAAATAAGATTTAACTGGTTCTGGATGAAGGCTAGAAAATGATATGAATATTGGTTCCATATGTAACACTCAGAAATAGTGGAATTGAAAAAATTTAACAATTTAAAAAATCAAATATGAAACAATCAATTGCCTTTTGAATGCCAAAGGACCTTTACTCATAACTGGCAAATTAATCAATGGTTTTGAAGTTTGAAATTTAATTTCAAAAACTGATGATATATTAACTGAATAACAACTTAACATTTTTACCAAAAAATACATTTCAACTGTAAATTCTGAGGTTTGCCATTTAAATGTTTCTCAGTCCAAAAAGAACTTAAAAAAAACTTTATTTAATGCAATGGGTTAAGTGACATTCCCAAGGTCACATATCTAAGCAATTATTAAGTGTGTGATCAAGATTTGAACTGAGGTCCTCCTGTCTTCAGGGATGGTGCGCTAACCCTGCACTATCTAGCTGTCCCCAGAAAGAACTTTTTAAATATTGTTGCTTCCTTGATTCTGTATCTTCTTCATCTTTGCCCTTCTTTTTTCCCTTTTATAGATTATATCTTTTGCTTCTCCAACTGTCTTATAATATTTCCTTTAAGAAAAAAGTATATTCTCTACTCCTGCTAATAATAAACAGATAAAGAAAACAAAAATGAATAATAATAGATCATATTATTATGATACTTTTTTAAAATAAAACAATCCTTGTCCTAGGGTCTGTTGATATGGAATTCTCTCCTTATTGGTTGAAAATAAGGTCTATCCTAGGTGATGGATATTGATGGTGAGTGGACAGAAAGAAACAGTCTTAATAAATCCTTTTCTGTGATTCTTCAAGAGCCCTCTTTGTGGCTCATCATTGTTTTGACATTTTGGGCTTCCATTTTGAAAGTGAAGAGAGAAATCAAATTCATTTCAAGTTCCTGAAAGAATGATTTCTAACATGAATCTTTGTGAGTCCTAGATAAGTCTTAAAAAGTGTACTGATTAGGTATGGTATTCTTTCTCTTCTAACCAAATCTGCCTCTCATGTAGGGAAAAGCCAATTTCTCCAGCAACTGAAAGAGAGTTCCATTATAATGAACTTGGGTATTAGAATTACAAAGACAAAAAATATTAATACATCTAGACTAGAAATGCTGGTACTGAGTTCAAAATCCATATATTCAAGTTCTCCCTCTAATTTATAATTAGTATACCCCCCCACCATTCTGAAATCCTTGCTCACCTTCACTTTTTATAATGACTAGATTGCTTCAGAATTCAGTCATCTGCAGTCATCCTAATCCATATCTGGTCAATGGACTCAGCTGATTCCAGAAGGGAAACTGAGGCTGATGACACTGCACAGTTCTCCTTCATTCAAAACCAAATCACTAGCATATCATAACATAAACACCCTGATGCCATGATCCTCTTCGAGTGAAGGACAACAACAGACATTATCAGCTGCCTGAAATCTTTCTTGACTGTGTCAACACCTAGTGGCTGCATAATCATCCTGCATTTAAATTGTACAAATGGCTTTCTATTTATACCTATTTGTTAGCTTTCAGATCAGAATGTTTCTTGTGAACAAATTCTGTCTCTGCCTCTGTCTCTGTGTCTCTGTATCTCTGAGTCTCTCCCTCTCATTCTCTCTCTCTCTCTCTCTCTCTCTCTCTCTCTCTCTCTCTCTCTCCCTTCTCTATCTTTGTGTTTGTGTGTGTGTGTGTGTGTGTGTGTGTGTGTGTGTGTGTGTGTGGTTGTGTTTATGCATGTGTTAGTTTTTCTGTTGTTTCTCTGTCCTTATGTCTCTGCCTCTCTCTCCTTTCAGTATCTTGAATGGAAGAGAATAGGCATTTAAGAGTTACTGGGTTATTGCAAAGAAACTCCATGTACACATTCAACTCATTTATACCCTAAAAGAGGAGAGTCCAACCTTTTAGCTCTTCTATACTTCTATAATTCTTTGTTTCTATACTTCCATATTGTTCAATAAAAACTTGTCAAAGGCTACATGGAAAATGTAATATTTATTTATGACTCCAATTATATGATGAACATGCAATATTTTATGTTTTTGTTGGGGAATGTAGAACAGAAGAACTAAAAGGTTGTATATCGCTGCCCTAAAAAAAAAACTAAAAATCTGAAAATTGCCTGAGACATAATATTAAATTCTGGATTTGAGTCCAAGTTATTCTAACTCCAAAACTGATTGCACTATCCACTCTGGTATGCTTCATTAGAGAATGCTAACTCAATTTCCTTAAAGTGTGAGTCATTCAAAAATAAATAAATTTCACCTTTTAGAATCAGCATAGAAAGAAGTTTCATTTGGATGTCTTAGATTCATGGTGAGTCTACTACCATTCATCATTAAAATATTTTGATTAGAAGTTTGAAAAATTTCCAGGGAAACTACTTGTTGCTTAATAAATATTCATCTCTTGATAAGGTAAAACCAATTTACACAGAATTTGAGGAACTGCTTAAATCTGTATAGTCACATCCACCTAAATATAAAATGTGATTTGAGACAATGTGGGAAAAATTCAGGTTTTCAAGCAAAATGCGGAAAGTCTCTGATGTGATCAGATTCATCTCTAAATGAGGACTCAAAAATGCTTGTTAGAGTGAACACAAATTGGAGTGAGTTTCTCTGACACTAAGCTTTATAATTTCAAGTCTCATAGTTGTATTTGAATGAGTTTAGTTTAGTTTTGTTTTTTGAATGTTAACCACCAGGTTAGGATTCAAATGACAATTGGAAATATATTAATAGGTTATCTTCCTCCATGTTGTGCTGACAGACACAGATAGTTCAAGCAAAGTGAACCAAAATTAAAATGTGAAAATACTTTATATCCAAGTACAAATTAAGCTTTCCTACTAATTGCACTTAAAATGTCTTTGCATGAATGATTGCTACTATATGATACACTTAATTTTATGTGTTCTTGATTAAAGATAACCCAGATTAGTTGATACTTCAAAATACACTTAAACATGAATATATGTGTATATATACACATGTAAATAGAAAATTTGTTGAGTCAGGAATACATGTGTGAAATTTTGTTTCTGAAATTTAGAAACTGTTATTCATGTCAAAATAGTCACTTTAAAAACTATTTATTGAACCCTTATGTCAAGCCAACAACTTTTAGTTACTAAAGATAAAAAAAATTAAAAAGATTGAAAATATTATTCAAATACTGAATTATACTGTCTTTGTGTCTTATTGAACTTTCTATACATGATCTACTTAATAAACAATTTGCTCTTTTTATTCCTCTGTATTGTAAGGTGAGTGCCCAGGATCATAGAAATATAACCAAAAATATAA
Organism: Macrotis lagotis; assembly: GCF_037893015.1. Classification (NCBI taxonomy): domain Eukaryota; kingdom Metazoa; phylum Chordata; class Mammalia; order Peramelemorphia; family Peramelidae; genus Macrotis; species Macrotis lagotis. Next base: position 141,267,196 of record NC_133660.1, on the reverse strand, counting down.
CACATTAACTAACAGAGTATCAGTGCTTCTGGTTCTTTTAGCCATCTAGGACTTTTCTGAATTCACTGTGCAACGGAATAGATTTTTAAAAATAAGTTGTGATTATTGAAATAAGATATTTAGAAAATTAATAAGGAAAAAATACCAGAAATGAGAATACAAGCATTAGCTAATGAATTGTTTCATACTTTTAAAAATTTGTTAGAAAGGTGAGACCTTTATATCTTTGCCAAGAGTTATGATGTCGATTTTATGCAACCACTATTCATTTTCCTTCCTATATACTCATACTAGAAATAATAAAGTAAGATTAGAGTATCAAAATTTTCAGTTTCTGAATGTTATTGAGGAGGAAGGATAACGATTTAAAATAGCATGTTTTTTAAATTAATTTATAGTCAATTTTTCAATTATTGAAATATATATATATATATATATATATATATATACTGAATGCATTTGTCAGTAACTTTATTTTATGAAGGCTTTGATTATACATAAAATAATATTTATTTTAAATTGAGGTTTGGAGGAGATATAGAGCCTCAGCAACACAAACAAAGCAAAACAAAAATATAACATTTTATTATTGAACTGGAAAATTTTTAAATTAAATAATGTTTTTTTTTTAATTAAAAAAGATATACATTCACGTAGAGATGAAAGTCATGCATTCAGGCCTACTTTATGTGTGAAATGGGACAAGGAAGTCTATAGTGTCTACAGTGGGATTGTAAGTATACTTAGAAGACCACAGGGAAAAAAAGAGGGGAACAATTGAAAATCATAGCTAGCAGTTTGACAGTTTGAGGTGGGGCTGTCTTCTTTTGATTAGCTATATGTTCCTGGAAGAAATGTGTCTTCCTGCTGGAGGAGAAAATTAGTAAGGAAATTTTAATTTCCATTTTGAACTATATTAAGGTAAAATGATTCTATGCTAATTGGAGTAAAATTATGAAATAAAAACCCTTTTTTGTGTATATATGTATATATGTAAAAATGTGTATATATGGATATACATACATATACAAAAAGGATCTGAAAGTCAACATTAATGTTTGGAGAGTTAAATTGATAAATTATAGACATAGATAAATATAAATTAATTGATTAACAAATCTGAAAATAAGTTAGGCTGCTCATATAACAAATGAGCTCAAGCCGCACTCCAGTACTTCTTTGGTAAATTTGCAGGTAGTCATGTCAAAGTTGTCCACACAATATAAGAAGAAGATCATTTTTAGAAGAATACATTGATAAAGCCAGTGTTCTATATGAGTCTTCATTGAAATATTGATTTGCAATAGCTGGCCTACTTAACCACAATTTGAAAAGTATAAAGTCAGACTCTGAGGAAAAATGGTGAGGTATAGATAGATTTTGAAAAGATGAATTTCTCAGATAATTGAGTACTGTACAGATTTAGGAAGAGAATCATAATGATTAAACATAATTTGTGATAAGGACGAAAAAATGCATACATTTTATTTATCTCACATATTTGCTTTAAAAAGGTAAGAAACAATATATGTATACATATTTGTCTATACTTCTGCTCCTAAGGTATTATCTTCAAAATTTTTTGATAAGTTTAAGGACAAAGTCTTTGACATTAAAATGACCTTTTTCATGAAATGATCTTTACACCCATGAGAGGTACATTATTTGGAAGCTTTTCAGCATCCTAATGCTGATTCTAATTTTTCCTTTGATCAATGTTAGTATCCTATCATTTCAAGGCCTCAATTTTTCTAAAAGTCTAAATTGAAATGGGCTTTAAAATGAGTGACTCACACCTATTACCAATTTAAGATAAACTTTCTTTTTCTGATTAATTCCCATCTCCAAATCAGCAAAAATGTATATCTATTTCTGACAGTCCTGAAATGGCAAAGGCGAATTTTATTTTCCACTTTTTTCTATAGTACTTCAAGTCATGAGAATTTTCTTTTTTTTATTTTTACGTGAAAACTTCCAGCAGAATGTTATGCATAATGTATTATTCAAAAGCTGAAGAAATCTTCAGTGATTTCCAGCAACAAAGGTCACTTATTCTTCTGAGATCCTAGTGACCTTTAAGTTAATTTTCTATTTTATGGATTTTTATAAATTATTTAGTGGAGAGGATCATGTGTATGTATAGCAGACCACAGAATTCTGAGTTTACCTTGAATCAACTTTTATGAATTATTAGATAAGCATCAGCTTAAACAATCATTTATTTGCAGTATATGTTTGTGTTGCAATAATAGAAGGGGGAAAAGTTCTTTTACACTGTATGAATAACAAACTATTCCACAAATATCCTTTAAAAAAGACAAATAAAGTCATATAAAATGGTATTCTATGAAATTTGAAGTTTTTGCTAAGAAGAGAAGGGAAAGATAATTGATCAATGATGAATTGCAATTCAATTTAAATTAAAAAGTAAGTATTTGATAGATCATTTGGATTTATTTATTATAATCATTACAGTTATTACTACTTCTACTAATAATAATCTTTGCTAAAGTCAATCAACTGGAATTTATTAAGTACCTACATATGGTAGCATGTATTTAGCATGAAGAATGTTAGGGAAAGGGACTCACAGTCCAAGGGAAATTAAAAATCTAATATATAAGAATTTTAGTCATACATTGCATGGTTTAATGACTACTTCTTGACAAATTGGGTAGTTTAGACTTTGGCTTTTCTTTTGTCTTCATCAAAAACGTTTCCTGGCAAATAGGTGACATTCCCAGGAATTGGACTGGGAATCAGGAGGACAAGAGTTCAAATCTAGCCTCAGACACTTGACATTTACTAGCTATGTGACCTTAGGCAAGTCACTTAACCCTGACTGCTTTACATCTTGAGCTAATTGTTCTAATTCATATTTGGTCACTCTATCCAGAAAAGTGTGGAGGAGAAAGTAAGACTGTTGACTTAGCACAGGAGCCCCTCTCTCAAATTCAATTCAAGTGCCTGACATGACATCAGCTTCCCTGATGTCATGATCTTCAGGAATGAAGGACAAATATCAAACATTGAAGGAAAATCAATTGATTTAAGCATAATATTTCTTGACTTTAAAAAATGTGTATTATCAATGCTCAAGAGCTAGAAAAGACCTTAAGAGTTATACAGTTCAGCTTCTTCATTTTACAAGGGAGGGAAATTGTCTTGAGAGGTGATTTTGTTTTCCCAAGATCACACAGAAAGAGCTGGAATGTGAACTCAGATCTACATTCTACATTTTGTTTTATTCAACCAAGAAAGATTACATATATGTGAAATCAGAGTTTCTATCTAGAGTTATGCAAATCCTTAATGCTTGGAGAATCAATGAATAAAAGAATGAACAAATAAGAGGAAATTTTAACAAAACCTGACAAAAACTAGTTCTGGTGAATTTGTTTGCTAATATACAATGAAGAGTTCAGAGATAGATGATGTTGTATTATGCAAACAAAATTGCCTTTAAAAGCTAACAAAATGGTAAATGAATTCATTTGAGACATAACCAAAATACTTTCCAACATGATGGATTAAGTCTTACTTTTGTGCTTCATTTAGCAAATGGATCAGTGTTCTTGTGATGTCAAATGCTACATGCCAGAAAAAAATAGACTTTGGCAGAGCCAGCCAAATTAGTTTTCAAGTATTACACAGCAGGTAAAACACAATAGCACTAAGAGCTTGAATTAGAAATTTAGTTAAATATTTTAAGTGTTTTTACACATATCTCATTTATCTTCATAAAATATGCTAGAAAGTAGGTGCTTATTACCTTCTAAAGAGTTAGAGATGTGAAAAATTAGGCAAATAAGTTGATTAATAACTTGTCCAATGACCCACAATAAACAGATATTTTAGATGAGATTTAAACTTAATCCTCCTGACTCAAGATCCAGTTTTTTATCTACTATACTTTGATTCTAAATCTGAGCTAGATTACCTGTATTACTATCTGTATATATGTGTTCCCTCAAATAGAAGGCAGGGACTCTTAGATTCAATGTTATTAATGATCAATAATTCTGATTTTAATAAGCATTTAAAATTTAGGTGACTTTCATTATCAAAAGTATACTTTAAATGAACATATTAAAACAATGAGGGGAAAAGAAAGGATGTTTTTAATAATATTAAGCATGGGAGAGATTTCAAAATTATTATATATGTTTTTATGCATATATATAAGTATATGTGCATGTGTGTATGTCTAATGCATGTGTCCATGCATGTGTCTGTGTCTGTTTCTGCATGTGTGTGTGTGTGTGTGTGTGTGTATGTATGCCTATGCTCTGTTAAGATTCAGAAACTGATATGTATCTAGTGAGGCAAAGTGTTTGACAGGCTTCTATCTGTGTCCATGATACTCATAAACAGATATTTATACACTTAACATACTAAACTATGATCTTTTAATAATAATTAAATGACCTTCATGAAACAATATAAATTATTCAAGAGGTTCCAGACTTAGGAAGGGCTAAATTCAAATTCCTTCTTTGAAACTAACCAGCAATGTGACCACAAGTAGCCTATTTAACATCTCTAATATTTAATTTCTTCATCTGAGATGATTTGTTTCTTTCCTAAAACAATGATTTATTTATTTCTTTAGAATTTTATAATTTCCCCCAATCTCACTTCCCTTCCCTCACACCCCACAGAAGACAGTCTTTTAGTCTTTTAATTATTTCTGTGATATACAATGATCTAAGCTGAATGTGATGAGAGAGAAATAATATACTTAAGGAAGAAAAAAGTATAAGAGATAGCAAAATTCATAATAATTATTTTGATTAAAGGTAATAGTCTTTAGTGTTTGTTCAATTCTTTCTCTGGATACAGGGAGCATTCTCCATTGCAGACATCCCATATTGTGCATGACTGTTGCACAGATGGAATGAACAAATCCATTAAGGTTGATAATCACCCCCATATAGCTGTTAGGGTGTACAGTGTTCTTCTGGTTCTGCTCCTCTTATTCAGCATCAGTTCATGGAAATCCTTCCAGGTTTCTCTGAATTCCCATCCCTCTTGGTTTCTAATAGAACAATAGTGTTGGGTGGCTAGGTACCTCAGTGGATAGAGCACCAGCTCTGGAGTCAGAAGTACCAGAGTTTAAATCCCACCTTAGACACTTAATAATTACCTAGCTGTTTGGCCTTGACTAAGTAATTTAATCCCATTCGCCTTGTAAAAACCTAAAAAAAATAACAATAGTATTCCATCACATAGTTTATTAAGTCATTCCCTAACTGATGGACATTTATTCAGTTTCCACTTCTTTGTCACTACAAACAGGGCTGCTATGAATATTTTTGTACAACTTATGGTTCTATGCTTTTTCATAATTTCTTCATTGTATAGACCGAGGAAAGGTATTGCTATATCAAAGGTTTTGCACATTTTTATTAAGATGTGGGCACTATTCCAAATTGCTCTCCAGCAAGGTTGGATGAGTTCACAGTTCTACCAGCAATGTATTAGTGTCCTGATTTTCCTCATCCTTTCCAACATTGATCATTATCCATTCTTGTCATATTGGTCAGTCTGAGAGGTGTGAGGTGGTATGTCTGAGATGTTTTAATTTGATTATCTCTAATAAATAGTGATGTAGAACAATTTTTCATATGAATAGATGAATTTAGTTTCCTCATTTGTAATTTGCCTTTGTATATCCTTTGATCTTTTGTGAATTGAGGAATGGCTTCATTTTTTTCTTTTTAAATTGACTCAATTCTCAATGTATTTTAGAAAAGAGTCTTTTGTCAGAAATATTAGTTGTAAAAATGATTTGCCAATTTACTACATTTCTTTTGTTCTTGGTTAAATTTTTTTTCTTTGCAAAAGCATTTTAATTTAATGTAATAGAAATTATCTACTTCTTTAGTCATAAACTGTTTCTCTTTCAGTAGGTGTGATAGATAAACTATTCTTTGATTACCTTGTTTGCCTATAATATTGTCTTTTATGTCTAAATCCTATAACCATTTTGATCTTATTTTAATAAAATGTGTGAGGGGTTAGACTAATGCGAATTTATGTCTTAATAAATTCCAAATTTCTCAATAGGTTTCATTGAAGAGACAGTTTTTTATCCCAATATTTGGACACTTTGAGTTTATCAAACAAAAGATTGCTATAATCATTTCTTGCTATTGCACCTAGTCTATTCCACTGATCCATCACTCTATATCTTAGCTAATACCAGATAATTTTGATGACTAATGCTTTAATAATATAATTTTACATCTGGTGGGTCTAAGCCACCTTCTTCCTTTGCATTTCTTTTTCATTAAATTCCTGGAAATTCTCAACTTTTTTTTCCTCCATACATATCAATTTAATTACATTTTTTTCAAATGCATTAAAGTATTTTATTGAATTTTGATTAGTAGGGCATTAACTAAGTAGTTTAATTTTAATAGAATTGTCATTTTTATTATATTATCTCAGGCTAGCCATTAGCAGTTGACATATGCCCAGTTACTTAAATCTTATTTTAATTTCATGAGAAGTGTTTTATACTTGTTTTCAAAAAGTTTCTGAGTCTGCCTTGACAGGTAGACTCCCAAGTAGTTACTTTGAATGGTATTTCTCTTTCTAACTCTTTCTGCAGCATCTTGCTAGTCATATACAGAAATGTTGAGGATTTATTAGGGCTATTTTATATCCCGTGAGTTTGATAAAATTGCTAATTATTTCAAAAAGGTTTTAAGATTTTGTGGGGCATTTTTGAGGTATAGAATTGAGTCATCTGCAAAGAGTGAGAGTTTTGACTTTTCCTTCCCAATTCTAATTCCTTCAATTTCTTTTTCTTCTCTTATTGCAGGAGCTAACATTTCTAACACAATATTGAACAGTAGTGGTGATAACGGGCATCCTTGTTTCACAGGATCTTATTGGGAATGCCTCTAACCTGTCCCCATCACATATAATGCTTATTGATGAATTATTATTCTAAGGAACAATCCATTTATTTCTAAGCTCTCTAGGACTTTTAGTAGGAATGGGTGCTGTATTTTGTCAAGAACTTTTTCAGCATCTATTGATATAATAATATGATTTCTGATATGTTTCTTATTGCTATAAATAATTATACAAAGTTTTCCTAATATTGAATCAACCCTGCATTCCTGGGATAAATCCAACTTAGTCATAATGTATTTCCTAAGTGAAAACATGTTGTAATCCTTTTGCTAAAATTTCATTTAAGGTTTTTGCATCTATTTTCATCAGGGAGATAGCTCTATAATTTTCTTTTTCTGTTATAACTCTTCCTGGTTTAGATGTCAGCACCATATTGATGTCATAGAAAGAGTTAGGCAGAGTTCTGTCTTCATCTGTTTTTCCAAAGAATTTATATAGAATTGTAACAAATTGTTCCTTAAGTGTTTGCTAGAATTCTCTTGTGAATCCATATGGCCCTGAAGATTTTTGCTTGTGGAGTTCCATAATGGCCTGTTGGCTTTCTTCTTCTTCTGGGATAGGGTTATTTAGTTTTTTAATTTCCTCTTCATTTAATCTGGGCAACTTATATTTTATAAATATTTATTCATTTCACTTAGATTATAAAATTTAGTGGCATTCAGTTGGGCAAAATTACTCCCAAATTATTACTTTAATTTCCTTCTCATTGATGGTGAGTTCACATTTTTCCATTTATGATACAAGCAATTTGGTTTTCTTCTTTGATTTTTCAATTATATTTACCAGAGTTTTATCAATTTTATTTGTTTTTTTTAATAAAACCACCTCTTAGTTTTATTTATTAGGTAAATAGCTTTCTTGTTTTCAATTCTATTAATTTCTCCTTTAATTTTTAGAATTTCTTATTTGTTAATTAAATAGGGGTTTTTAATTTGTTCTTTCTCTATTTTTAGTTGCCTGCTTACTTCATTGATTTATTCATTCTCTAATTTATTCAAGTAAGAATTTGAAGATATAATATATACCCTGACAGTTGCCTTGGCAGTATCCCATAACTTTTGGTATTTTGTTTCATTATTGCCATTATCTAAGATTAAATAATTATGTTTTTGTGTAATTTGTTGCTTGATCTTCTCATTTTTTAAAATGCGGGTATTTTGTTTCCAATTAGTTTTGCATCTACATCTCCCTAACCAAATATCTCAAGTTATTGCCTTATGATCTGAGAAAGATATATTCACTATTTCTGCCTTTCTGCAACTGATCATTAAGTATTTATGTCCTAGTACATGGTCAATTTTTGTGTAAGTGCCATGCACTGCAGAATAAAAAAGGATATTATTATTAACCCCTTTCAATTTCCTTCAGAGGTCTATCATTCCTAGGTTTTCTAACAATCCATTTTCCTCTTTAACTTCCTTCTTGTTTATTTTGTGGTTAGATTCATCTAATTTTGATACAGGGAGTTGAGGTCCCACATTAGTACACTTTTGTTTTCTGTATCCTCCTGGAATTCATATGGCTTCTTCTCTAAGAATATGTGATAGCAGTTTGTTCATACATGTATATTATTTATATTACTATATTACTATATTACTTCAGGTTGTATGTTATCTCTCAGAAAGATATTTCCTTCCTTATACTTTTTAATTTGATCACTTTTGCTTTTCTTAGTCTCAGATAATGATCACTGCTACTGCTTCTTTTAAAATTGCAATTGAAGCATAATATATTCTGCACCAGTCTTTTATCTTTACTTTGTTTTTATCTCTCTGCTCTACATGCTTTTCTTATAACAATATCTTGTAGAATTTTGCTTTTTTTGTTTTTTTTTTGTTTTCTTTGAAAGGCAATGGGGTTAAGTGGCTTGCTCAAGGCCACACAGCTAGGTAATTATTAAGTGTCTGAGGCTGGATTTGAACTCAGTTGCTCCTGACTCCAGGGCCAGTGCTCTATCCATTGTGCCACCTACCCACCCCTAGAATTTTGCTTTTTAATCCAATATGCTGACCACTAGCATTTTTTGGGAAAGTTTATTCTATTTCAATTTACTGTTATTTATACCTAGCTCTTTATTTTCCTTCATCAACAAAATGATAGTCAAGATCCCACCTTTTGTATTAAGGAATCAAAACAGTAAGTTTTCAATCACCTATTGTGAAAAATTCATTTTGACCTATGGATTATGTTTCCAAGGAAGACTATCATAAAAAGATACTTATTAAAGCAGCAAAAAGAGTAAAAGAAGAAGGTTATAAAATTTTTCCATCTCTTAGAGTCAAGTATTCTCTAATGAATACTGGTAGTGGAATCAGTACCTCCACAGTACCTGAGGAACTGAATTCAAGTTCTGACTTAGAAATTTACTATTTCTATAACCCTGGTCAATAGTAAATTTCTACATCAGAACTTGATTTAATTTAATTTCAATATTTTCATCTGTAAAATGAAAATAATTACAGTATCTGACTTAGAATGCTTAAGAGTACCAAAGAAAATCTCATTGAGCTAAAGTGCTTTAACTTTTTAGAGATAAAATATTTTTCACTACTATTATTAAAGCTATATTCATTAATCTTTGTCAGACTTCTTACTTAATTATTTATTTTTGCTAACATTAATATTCTTAAGTCAGACTGAGACTTTATTTATCTGAGGTGCTGATAGCTTCTGTACTTGTTCACTGTAGTGCATCACTGTGTTCAGTCTCACCAAGAATGAATTCTCAGGTAAAGTACTGTCTCTTAGACTAGGACTCACGGTTTCTTCATTCTGTGATATCCCTGAAAGCTTCACAAGTGATATGGTGATGTTTTCTATATGTTTAAAATGGTAGGCAAAGGGATTTCTGTTTCTTTTGGGAAAAGAGTGATACCTAACTCACCTTGAACTAAATTATAGCCTAAGTAAAAGATGCCTTCTGTTTGTCTTCCTTCTCCTTTTACCTTTTTGCCACCATAAATGAAAGTGAATAGAAGAATGTATCTAAAAACACAGTCCTTTAATATGTTGATTGCAAGGAACACAGAATTAAGGTAAGGGACTAGAACAGACTGTACTAAGCATCAACTGAAGAAAGAAAAAGCAGAAGTAGCAATTATTTAATAATTTAAATCTATACCACTTGGTGAACATACGTTTAAATATTGATATTATTTTATTACATCATGTAACTTTTTTCTTAAGATGTAGCTTCCTTAGGGTAGAGACAAAATGGTGGTGTACAGGCAGGAATTTCCCAAAATGTGTTCCCCCCAAACTCCAAAAACCATCAAATTATGACTCTAGCCAAAATTAAAGGGGTGGGAATCAGAGAAATACTGATTTGTTACAATTTCCAAGTTGAAAACAACTTAGAAGTTTCACAGGAAAATATATTCCACCTGGGGATTGGAAAAAGCCAGAGCTCAGTCACAGCATAGCCACAGCACAGCATAATCAGGCTGGGCACCTAGGTCCATGTCAGAGGGGGTAGTTTCCATTCTCTTTGGCCCATGATAATCAGGGAAAGTCAGAAGGGGTGGTGAGGGAATTCTGAAGCACCAGAGTGAATGTGGAGGGGAACTCCAACATTAGAGCTGTCCTGCTGTGAGAAACTGCAGGAGGGGTCCACACAGCCAACTAGCGCTTCCAGAGCTCTCAGCTCAAAGAAGGTAAAGGGGTCAGGGGAGACTGAAGAGGTCTCTCTGCTCTCCCTGGGGCAGAAATATGCTATTTGCCCATACTCAGGTCCAGGTTTCAGACTGGACCCCCACCAGCAATACCATAGGCAATCAGGGACCTGCTTCACAGCTCCAGAGCAGAGGCAAAGGCCTGAACACAAGCAAGGGGTCTGTCAGAGCCTCTCAGAAGACTTTGGAGGAATTAAAATACTTGTGTGTCATTCCCAAAATCCCTCAAAGCCTTGGAAGTGTTTTAAATCAGTCATAAGCTGAGGAAATGAGCAAACAACATAAAAAGAAGAAACTCACCACAGAAATTTGCTTTGGTCTCATGTTAGATTGAAATTATGCAAAAATTGAAGCTTCTGTATCCAAAACCTCCAAGAGAAACAGAAAATGGGCTCAGGCTATGGATGAGCTCAAAAAAGACTTTTGAAAAGCAATTAAGGGAGGTAGAGGGAAAATTGGCAGGAGAAATGAGAGGGATGCAGATAAATCATGAAAATCAAGTCAGCAAATTAGTGAAAGAAATACCAAAAAGTACTGAAGAAAATAATATGTGAAAAACTAGCTAGGCCAAATGGAAAAAAGCAACACATAAGGAAAATGAGGAGAAGAATGTCTTAAAAAGCAGAATTTACCTGAAGGAAGAAAAGGAGGTAAAAAAGTTCTCTAAAGAAAATAGTTCCTTCAAATGCAGAATGGAACTAAAGGTATCTGATGACTTTGTGAGCACTCAGGAAGAAAGAAAGCTATACCCCACCCCAAAAAAACAAAAATTAGAAGAAAATGTGAAATATCTCAATGGAAAAACAATTGACTTGAAAACAGATCCAGGAGAGATAATTTAAAAATCATTTATGAAATTATGAAAGTCAAAACCAGGAAAAGAGTTTAGACTTCAGTTTTCAAAAATCATAACAGCAAAATTGCCTTGACATACTAGAAGCAGAGGATAAAATAGAAATAGAAGGAATTCACTGATCACCTCCTGAAGAGAGATCCCAAAAGAAAATTTTCCAGGAATATTATAGCCAGATTCCAAAATTCCCAAGTCAAAGAGAAAATACTAAGAACTTCCAGAAAAAAGTAATTCAGCTACTGTGCCTCTATGGTCAGAATTACACAGGATCTGGCAACATTTACATTATGGGCTCATAGGGCTTGGAATATGATATTCTGGAAGTCAAAAGTTCTTGGTTTACAACGAAGAATCAACTACCCAGGAAAACTGGATATTGTCTTTCAGGGGAAAAAATGAACATTCAATGAAGCAGGGGATTTTCAAACTTTCCCATTGAAACAACTAGAACTGAACAGAAAGTTTGATCTCAAAGTACAAGACTCAGGGGGACAATAGAGGGGGTGGATAAGAGAGACTAGCTATGAGCAACTTAATGATGTTGAACTGCTTATATTTCTGCATGTGAAGGAGATACTGATCACTCATATGAACTTTCTAATTTATAAGAGCAGTTAGAAGGAACATATGTAGACAAGGCACAGGAGGGAGCTGAATATATTTGTATTATATAATAAAAAGATGAAGTCAATGGGTAAAAAAGGAAAGTACTGGGAGGAAGAGAAAGAAGGGCCTAAGATATTTCATACAAAAGTCAAGAAAAGTTTTTACAATGGAGTAGAACAGTGAAGACAAGGAGGAACAAGTGAGCCTTCATTCTCATCAGACATGGCTCAGAGTGGAAATAACATACACAATGGTATATAGAAATCTATCTTACCCTAGAGAAAAATGAGAGGAAAGGCATGGGATAAAGGGAAATAGGGGGAATGAAAGAGGAGTAAATGATAGAAGAGAAGGAAGATTGTTGGAGAGGGTAGTTTGATACAATACGCTTCTGAAGAGCGACGGGATGAAAGGAGCGAGAGAATGAAATAGATGAGATGGGGAGGAATAGAGTGGAGGTAAATACAGCAACTGTGAGAAAAATATTGAAGGAACTTCTCTGGTTGCTATAATGTGGAAGACAAATCATGCCAGAGACAGAGCCATTGGAATCTGAACACAGAATGAAGTACACTTTTTTTTCTCTCTCACTGTTCTTAAGGTTTCTCATGTTTTTTGGGGGAGGGAGGGTTATGATTACTCTCACAACAAGATTATTGTAATAATATAAATTAAATAAAGAAAAATGTAAAGAAATAATTTTATTTCATATCTCTTTTGCTTAGATTTTTTTTTGTTTTGTTCAAAATCAGCTTTGCTATCCTTGTTTTTTCCTATTGTTTCATTTCTTTTGATTTTCTTTTGTTTTTTGCTTCATTTTCTTTTTTACTCCAACTAATTTTTGTTTAATTTTATTTTTTTATGATGTTTTCTTCAACAGATTTTTCTACCTCTTATTCCATTTGGCCAATTCTTACCTTTAAGCAATTATTTTCTCTTTCCAAACTGTTGACTCTTGGGTTTTGGTTTTTGTTTAGTTTTATTTTTAGTAATTTCCTTGCATCACTTTTCATTTCTTTTCCAAATATTTCTTCTATCACTTTATAATATTTCAATTTCTTTATGAGCTCTTACAAGAATGCTTTATGGGCTTGAGGCCACTTTCTATTTTTCTTTGTATTTTGCTTATAGGTGCTTTGACATTGCTGCCCTCTCCTAAGTTTGCATCTGACTTTCCTGTCCGCTAAAATAACTTTCTAAGATCAGAATACCTTTTATGCTCTTCTTGTTTTGCTCATGGGGGGGATTTTTTCTTTTAATTTTGAGCTTTTCTTTTGATAATAAAAGGGGAACTTTCTCTGACTTCTTATGCACTGGGCTACACATCCTCTGCTGCTTACTTGGTACTGCACTGATCTAGCCCTAAGGACCATGGTGGACCCTTGAGTCTGATACTTTGCTAAGCTTGTGGAATGGGTGGTGACTGGCACTAATGGAGGTGATAGCAGTCTGGCAGTTTAGGTGGTGGTAAGCCAGGGTCCTAGTGCTGGGGTCTGATGTTTGTTGAAGATGATAAGATATTTCTGTGTTTCCCAGCAGCTACACAGGGAGGTCTGTTCTATTGAGGTTGCCTGTTCACCTAGGGCTATGTTGAAGTACAACTAGATTAATGAATTTGTACCCTGCTTGTTTCCCTGCCTATCTTGAGACTCACAGTCCATCATATTTTGATGTTTCCCTGTTTAACAGCATTAGGGTTCAGAATGGTCTCCTGGTTTGCAAAGGTGGGGTTTGCTGCTAGTTTACTGGGATTGTGCTTCCTGGACTTGCTAATTTTCCCAATTTCTTGTGTTAAAATATTGTTTCATTTCATCTTTTACTGGTTCTATTGTCCTCAGAATTTGTTCTGGGGTGTTACATTATGGTTATTTGGATATGAATATGGGGGAATTTTGGTGATTAGCAGTTTATTTGCCATCTTGGCTATCAGAAGTCTGGTCAAATAGATCAATTTTAAGCAGGGATTTTATACTTATAAAAAGTTCATTCCTCTGTGATTTCTTCTTTTTTTGAAAACATAGTTAAGGAGGGTGGGAAGTAAAATACTTTCTTTTCTATGGCTCCTAATTTTTTGGTTCTTCATTTTAATTTTTAGTGTTTTTATTACTTAAATAATTTTGAGAATGAAATTTATTTTTAAAAATGTATTTTCCTTTGACCTGGAAGTTATAAGCAATTATGGCTTTCATGATTACTCTTTTTGTTGTTTGATGTATATTCATTATCTCACTCAAGTGTTTTGAATGTTATTTTATTAATTTTATTTCTTTATTTTCATCTATTTTCACACTTAGTTTTTTAAGTTACAAAATTTCCCTCCACCCTCCCTTCCCACTCCCATTCCCTCAGCAGTGAACAGTCAGGTTAGCATTGTAGACATATTGTTATGATTATGTTTAAAATTAGTAAATTTTGGCATGAGGAATTAGGATTAAGGGGAGAGCTACATAGGAGATAATTTTTATATAGGGTTCATCAGATTCTGAAGGTTTGTTTTTTGCATATGCTTTGTTTTGTTTCCTTTTTCTTCCTCTGGATGGGGATAATAAAGTCCATAGCAAGTCAGATACAGTTGTTCTGACTCTGAACTGCTGAGAGAAGCTGCCTTCATCAAAGCTGTTCATCTCACAGTATTGTTGTTGATGTGTACATTTCTCTCTTGGTTCTACTCCTTTCACTTAGCATAGATCCCATAAGTCATTCTATGCCTCTCTATGTCTGACCATTTATTATTTCTTATAGAACAATAGTATTCCATAGTATTCATGTATCATACCTTATTTAGCTTTTCCCCAATTGATAAACATCTCCACAGTTGCCAAATTTTTTGCACTACAAAAACAGCTGTTATGAATTCTTTTGAACATGTAGAACTTTCCTCCAATTTTTTATAATTTCTTTCAGATATAGACGAAGAATTAAATTCCTGGATTAAAGGATATGAATAATTTTATTACTCTGTGGTCATAGTTCCATATTGCTCTCCAGAAAGGTTGGATCTGTTCACAGCTCCACCAGTAATGCATCAATGTTCCAATCCTCTCATAACCTTGCCAGCATCGATCATTTTCCCTCTTTCTCATCTTGGCCAATCTAATATGTGTGAAATGGTATCTTATTGTGGTTTTAATTTGCATTTCTCTAATCAACAATGATTGGGAGCATTTTTTCATGATTTTATATATATATAGCTTTATTTTCTTCATTTGAAAACTGTTCATATCTTTTCACCATTTAACAATTGTGGAATTACTTGTGACCTATAAATTTGATGTAATTTCATACATATATATATATGTGTGTGTGTGTGTGTGTATACATGTATATATATTAGAAATATCACCTTTATCAGAATTCTTAGTTGTGAAGATTGTTTTCCAGATTTTTGCTTTCCTTCTAATTTTGGCAGCATTGACTTTATTAGTAGAAAACCTTTTTAATTTAATGAAGTCAGAATCATTAATTTGGCATTTCATCATGTGCTCTAATTCTTGTTTGATAATACATGTATCCTCTTTCCATAGAACTAATAGTGTATTTCTTGGTCTTTTAATTTATCTATGGTATTGCTCTTTATGTCTAAATCCTGTACCCATTTTGACCTTATTTTGCTATAGGGTTTGAGATATGGATCTATGCCTAGTTTTTGTCATACTATTTCCAGTTTTCCCAACAATTTTTGTCAAATACTGAGTTCTTATCAAGTGTTAAAATCTTAACTACAGAGAAAAATTTATTAGAATATGTTCACTGGATTACTTTGTTAGAAGTGCCTTTATGAGGAAATCTAAAGTTACATAAACTAGAAATGATGACTATATCTTCTCTCTTACCTATTTAACTTGTAGTTCTTTTCTCAGCCTTAAATATTAATACCAAAGGGGTAGAAGAGGTAAACCAAGTTTATAATAGTATTCAAAATATATAGGCAACATTTAGGGATTATATTTAAGTAGAAGGGAAAGTAGGATTAAAGGTATGTTTGTCATATTGACTGTAAATCTATTCCTATATGTAAGGCAATATACTCATCGATTACAATATTTATGTATCCCCTAACACAAAATAACAATTCACTTATAAGATACAATGAGATTTTCAGCTTACTTGCCTAAGCCAAATATCTACACTCACCACATTCACACATTGACAGTATAAAAAATATATCAGTATTAGTGTTATAGGTAATCACTAATATTTTAATATTCTGATCGTACCTAAGGATTCTTATTTCATTGCATCTAGATCAGAACTATCTTTTTTTAAGCTCCCATAATTTTCAAAATAATATTCTTATAAGACATGTGTAAAGAATCTTATGTACTCTGCATTAATTTATGCTATATGATTCATTTATGTTACTGGAATTGAAGTATCTACGGGTTGAATATTTTTATTTTTAGGAATAACAGTTTAGTAATACATAGAAAGAATAATTGAATATACAAAAAACAATCACATATTTGCCCAATCAAATCCATTTTAGTTGAATAAGAAAAGGGTTATTATACTATTTATTTACATTACTATATTAAATTGGCAGACAAATTTTTTCAGAGAAAATTAATTTTATTTTCTATGTATTTGAAGTGATCTTTCAATAGCATGATGAAACTTTGATCATTCTGTGTTTGATAGGCAGCAAAATTTAGATAATAGAGAAAGAACTAAGTTTGAATTCTACCTCAGACATTTCTCAGATGCGTGACCCTTAGTAAGTAATTTAATACTAAATAGATCATTTCTGCATTTGTAGTATTAGAGATTAGTCCTGTGATTTAATGGCATAGGAACTAGGAAGAAAATAATCAATCCCCTTCTGAAAATATTAGGTGACCTTATTACTGTTATTTATAAAATTGCCTAAGAAGTTAAAAGTTTGTTAAGACAAGTAGTCATTAAACACAAACTTTGAGCTAAACTATGGAAATGCAATTAGAAATAAAAAGAAGTATAGTCTGTACCCCCAAGAAGTTTATATTCTAAAGGGCATGAAACAGTATGTAAAGTGTAGCTATAAAGTAAAAAAAAATGAGTGAAGAAAGAAGCTTGGAGAGTCAGGTCCCACACAAAGAATGGGGCATTTAACATGGTTAGCCTGGATACTTCCTTAAAATGAACATTTACTGAGGAAGGGAATAAAGAAAAAGGAACTCTAAGGGTAGAGTAATTTTCAAGATAAACAGCAGCAAAAGAGAAATCTTCCAGAGAGAGAAAGTTGATTAACTATGTTAGAGAAAGATTTCTAGACAATCAGTATTGGAGCTTGGGATGAAGGAGTTATTTTTTACAAGATCATATAGACAATATATACATGCCTTATTTTTATGTACTTTTGCTTTAATATTCTTTGTAGTTTTGGGTTATTGTTCCTTTAAAAATAGAAGGTTTGTGGAAATCCTGAAGCATGCAAGTCTATCGATATCACAAACAATACCCATATAAAAAGGCAGCTAAATTAAAAAAATAGTGTGGGTCCAAGAGAGCAGTCATCCCTTTTTCTATTCCCTGTGATAAAATAATATTGAAATTAGAACAATTTATAATCCTAAAATTTCTTCTAAGTGTTCAAATGAAATGAAGTCTCATTTTCTCACATTAAATCAAAAACTATGAATGATTAAACTTAAAGAGGAAGGCATGTCAAAAGCTGAAAAAGGCCAAAAGTCTGGTCACCACCTTGATCAATCATGATTCATCAACATCAAGACAAGACCTACTACCACCATAAAAAAGATTGTTACTTGCTAAATTTGCAGATCATGTTAATAAATCTTTGTCAATACAAATATTTTCATTACAGTGTATGCATTTTTTATATTTTTAATGTTTCTGAACACTTAATTGACTATGGTATACTATAATCATTACTATTATATGCTCTAGGAAATCAAAAAAAAATCGTGTCACTCACTTTATTGTGAGGTATGCCTATGTCATCCTAATTTGGAGACTATTTCTTTGTCCCCACCACAGATGTTTCATTCTTGTAACTGGCCCCCATAATCCATTGAGAAATTAGTAAGTATTGCCAGAGAAGATTAAAATGTTATTAGAACATGCATAACAGAATACTTATAATGCAACATAGAGTGCAACTTTAGCATTCAAAATCAATATGTTGCTACAAAGGAACTTTTTTTTTATGTTTGAAAACAATGCCCTATTCTATTCTGCTTCTACATCTATCTAAAAAAGAGCAATAACACCACATGGTTTTTGTGAAGATCAAATGTGATAAAATGGTATAAAAATTTCAGTTATTAGTAAGAGCCCAATAGATGACAATGAACTGGGTCCTAAATTCTTTGTATAAATAAACGATTAATTGCAAGATTATTTGTCTCTCTCTTGCTTCAGCTGTTTAAGAACATATTGAGTAAAATTATATTTTTCAATTTTCTGCGAAAACAAATATAATAAGAATTTTTAATCAAGTTATTGTTTCATTTATTGGAAATATGAATGCAATTCTCAAGCTGAATTTCTTTCTCTAGGTATGGAGAAAGATAAAACATTTTAATATGCTTCTTACATTTTCATCCATGAATCCTATCACAATGGAATTTAGCTAGATTTTAAAAATAATTTGTCATATGAATTTCTTGTGAATGTTGAAAGATAGAAGCTCTTTTTGTGTATAATATTGTCCTTACTGAAGGAGATTTTAGGAAACTTCATATTCTCCAAAATCTCAAAAATTCCCACTCAATGTACTTTGTTTCCACTGTCTGCAAAAAAAAAAAAAGAAATCAGCTAGGTGTAGAATCTCTGTTATCTCTACTCTCTAAGCTATGATATGTGATTTCATTGGAAACTCAAATGATTAGCACAAAAGCACAATTACCTGTTCCCAGAATTAAAAAGGAACAGGAACTAATTTTGAAATTTGAAATTCTTTTAATAAGATGGCCATAAAGCCCAAAACAAAAAAAAAAAAATTAAGTTGAGGATTACTCAAGGGACAATGGAAATTGAAATTATTTCTGTGAGCATGCTGTAAACCATTACAAAGGAACTATTGTAAAACAGAATAGCATAAAACTATCATCAGAGTTGTATACCTAGAAAAAAAAGAAATGACTATAGGAAATGTTAGGTATGACCAATGGAGTTTTCTTTTGCTTCATTTGTGCATATATAATTTGGGCATAAATACAGGAGATCTTGATCTTCTTTAATTGCAGCACAAGAGAGAAGTGAACAAATGAAAGGTCTCAGTCATCATATGTAGGGAGTTACATTGCATATCAGTTGTTTGAAGCTCTTATTTCCTGGCACTTAACTTGGTGCCTGAATTTTTAGACTGTACATAATACTGTTCTTGAATACTCCTTGAATCCATCCAAAGAATTTTTAGTTCAGTTCACTCTCAAGTTTACTGATAAGTATTTTACTTTTTTAATTGGTGACTCTTAACTAGAGAAGATTCACTCCATAAATGGTCATAAATGTCAAAAATGATCAAAATACATCCTAATATATATCCTGATAGGACATCAGAGAGTTGGGTGGCACATAGCAACTGGTCATTCTACATCATGCAATGGACAAATTCCCAGTTCCTTCCATCATTCCTGTCATTTAGGTTCAATATGTATTGAAGTAAGGATTATTTTCCTTTCCCTTTCCTTCCAACATCACATCCCAATATGTCTGTGGATTTGCTCTGCAGTTCTCATCCTATAATTTATTCATTGCCTTTAGTTCAGGTCTCATCTCACAAATCAGTAAGTAAGTAGTCATTATGCATGACTTACAAGGCTTTGTCAAAGGAAATCAAAACTTTTACCAAACTGCATTAACAAATACTCCATTTTTAGTACTCTCAGAATCAGTGAGCCAGGAAGAAAAGTAGATAAAATCCTCTCTTCTTAACCCTATTCTCCTTTGTCCCTTCATTTAAGGAACTGATGTCATTCCATTATTTCTCAGTCTCTTTACTAAAATACTACTTCCAAATCACTATTTTTCTTTCTTTAAAAAATAGGTATATGACTCATAGTTTTCCTCTACAAGAAAAATCCTACATGGAAACTTGGCTAATGCAAATCCCTATTGAAGACCCAAATATCAAATTTCTGAACTCCTATGCCCTCCACCATCACTACACCATTTCACATGCTGGAATGTTTACTTCTTCATTTGCTCATAATTGTTCTGCCTCTTGACTCAACTCTTTGAAATTACTTTCTCTGACAGGAAGTATAAACATACCCTTCTATCCTATAGTTTTTGCATCTGTTTCACAAATTCTAAATCTCTTCATCATCCTGATTGTGATATTCAATCCCTCTAATCCTCTCTATTTTCCTTTTGGTCCTTCTTCTTCCCAGTATAACGTGGACATGAAAGGCAATGTGGTATAGTGGTTAAGTCATTGAATTTGGAGTGACTAAGATCTCTATTCCAACCCTCCTTTAGCAATATAGTTGATAATTTAGATCCAGGCACTGAAACGCCCAGATTTTGAGTTCATAAAGTAAAATATAAAATAGATATACTAGATGTTCTCTTTGTACTTTTACAACTTTCTTTCCAAGATTCTTTGATGACATATAGCATTCGGCTTAAGCACTCCAATCTTCAATATCTCCATTTTAAAAACTGGATAAAAATATGTAGCATAAATTCTTCTCATAACTCTTGTGAGGTGAAAATCAAATAACTATGTAGAATATTTTGCAAACTATTCTGATCATTCTGAGCCCCTTTATTAATATTTTAGGAGATTCATATGATTGAATTCCTCTTTGTTGATGAAAATGACTATTACTTAGTATTCTATACTTTTATGACGTATATAGTATTTTCAAGCATGAGGACAGTTTGATGTTGCAGTGGATAAGTGCAAGGCTTGGAGTCAGGAGAAGTTATCTTCCTCAGTTCAAATCTGACCTTAGACTTTTAACAGTTATATGATACTGTACAAATCATTTAAACAATGTTTGCCTCAGTTTCTCATGTGTTAAATAATCTGAAAATGGAAATTCAAAATCAATTCAGTATCCTTTTTTTTTTTAGGTTTTTGTAAGGCAAATGGGGTTAAGTGGCTTGCCCAAGACCACACAGCTAGGTAATTATTAAGTGTCTGAGACTGGATTTGAACCCAGGTACTCCTGACTCCAGCTTCGGTGCTTTATCAACTGTGCCACCTAGCCTCCCCTCAGTATCCTTTTTTTGTTATTTTTCTTGAACCCCAGTAGGATAACAAAGACTAGAATATTTTTAAATGTCTGAAAAAACAATAAAAATGAGAGCACTAGTCTGTATCACTTAAATGAATCTCAATTCAATTCATTTCAACAATCTTTAAAAAAATGTCTTGTAAGTACCTTTTCTGGAGGATACATATAAAAAGAAACCCCTGAAATTCAATAAAGGATGGATGGCAAAGTTCACAGGTACACAACAGGTAGATACAAACAGAGAATATAAACTGCTGAAAAATTATGAAAAAGTACTTTTGGATAAGAAACAATATGAAACTCATGGTTGTATCAGTATAAAGCATAAAATAAAGGATTTAAGTCTAGTTCATCCTGACAGCAATTTTAGTTCTCTATTACTCTTCTGTTTTTGCTCTAACAGTTAGTACAAATAATCAAATATCACTTCATTTCTCATAAATACAATAAGATTAATTAATATTTGTTGAATGCTGTTGAAATGTTTCTTCTGTTATTACTTTTGAATAAATTAACTAGATTCTATGCCACAGTAAAATATATATATATATATATATATATATATATATATATATATATATATATATGAAAAGAATAGCTAAAAATTGTTTGTGCTTTATAGGTGACCATTTAAAAAATGATGAAATTCAATAGAAATGAATTTGGGTAAAATCTATTTTTTATTTAGTAATGAAAATGCTGCAATATTAAGTAAATGAAAGAGAGCTCAAATATAAGAGCACGGGTAGATGAGTCTTTAAAGATTTAAGATGGGATTAATAAAAATGTACCTTCATTAATAAAATATGCAAAAAAGTGTTAAATTATGCATCTTGATTTTTAACTTATGCAAATAGATCTTAAACAGGAATAGTCAATTTAAATAGGAAAAATATGTACATAAATGAATGGAACCAGAGCAAACTAAGCAAAATGATGATTGCATTATGTACTTGTCATGGAGGCAAATTAAATATTAATTAGCAAATGACCCTGCTGCTTCAGTAAAGGACCTGTAATAAGGTAGGATGAGAACTATACCTGTACTCATACTCCTGCCTTGTGAGAACTTCTATAATATAGGGTTACCATTATTAGCTGATTGCAACATCAAGTAGTTGTCTGCAATTGTACTGTGCTGAATCATGACCAGACAAGTTTTAGTGGATATTGGTATATCTAGTAGGAGCCTTGGACATGACTGTAACTACACACATTCTAACTTACACATGAGAAGTATGACTGGTGAATTTCTAACATGAGGAACTGATCAGATAGCATCTGCATATATTGGTATTTGCATGTTCTTGGCTTTACTTGATTCATCAATTTTCAGGCAGTTTAGGTACAAAAACTTACTGAAATAAAAAAAATGTATAGAAAATTTAAGGGCTATAACAGAAGAAGAATTTTTCACAACACTATGAATTGAGAATATTTCTTAACAATTCAGCTATGGGGGAGGGCAGCTTGGTGGTGTAGTGGATAAAGCACTGACCCTGGAGTCAGGAGTACCTGAATACAAATCCTGTCTCAGACACTTCATAATTACCTAGCTGTGTGGCCTTGGGCAAGGCACTTAACTCCATTTGCCTTGCAAAAACCTAAAAAAAAATCAGCTATGGAAAGATCTGTCTGATTTACCCAATGTTTTCCTTGAACCTCACATCAGAGAGAAATTAGTGATCCTCATGTCTGTTTTGTATCCAAGCATCTAGGAAAATACATCAATAGCTTAAGTTTTTAGTCCATGATCCAATTTTAAAGAGTTGTTTCAGTATGCGTTTTATTAGGGATAAAAGTATCAATTGAATTGAAGTAGGAATAATATCTTGCTTCTACCACATGGCAAATGGGAACATGGCAAATGGGAAGGAGTGTAAGAATCTCCATAATTTCATGTGCATATACAGGTTTCTAATTGAATTAAGGCAACAACCAAATGAGATTTCTAAAAGGAGAAGACTAGATGTGTACATCACATTACTGAATAGGAGAGATCAAAACCTGGGACACTAGAGTGAAGATTTCTACCTAGGAGGTTCACAAGCTTCTTGGATCAGGGTACTGCCCAAAGGTATTTGAGGGTTAGGAATTTTCATAACACAGGCCTACTTCCAACATATATTTTCCTATAAGATAAATCAAATTAAGAATGGATGTCAAAGAAAAGGTTGGGACTTCTGACCAGGAATGGCAGGGAGAATACAGACACTGTGATAGGTGCTCTCTCTTCCCCTTCGGAAATAGCGTGAGAGAAACCTCTTAATAGAAATTCTATCAACAAAACCCAGAAAGAGAAGTTAGGAAAAGAGCACCTACCAAGAATGTCTGTCTCAGAGGACCAAGGGTGAACCAAGAGATGAGAACAGAGGATCAGTGCTGAGGATGGCAGTTGGGGAAGGTCAGAATATCAACCTCAGCTATGTATACTCCTGTGAGTGGTGGGTGTAAGATACAACTTTAGCTGCAGAGTTTTTGGCCAGGGGGAGAAGAGCTATGGGAGGGTGAATTCCAGCACACAGTCTCAGAGCAGGCCTGGATAACAACCACCTGGGCCAGGGACCTGAGCTCTAGACTTTCAGGGGAACCCTTTGCCCAGAACAAACAATAAACAATCCCACACTCCCTCATCAAAGCAGAGCTCACTCAAACAAAAAGAGATTAACTCCCTCCCCAAGGTCTCAACCCAGTTTTCAAGGTCAACTCATACCCTGTTGCTGAGGATGTCACTCTAGAAAAAACAACCAGCACCCCCTACTGGCTGGCCCTTTGAATGACTAAGCCAAGTTAACAAAGCCTACAGGATCCTCAAAAACAAACCTCTGAGAGCAAGCCCCACCCCAAACCCAAGATGATTAAAAGACCAGAGAAAAGGGGGACCCATAGAGAAACACTTAGAAGAGACAAATACTAACCCAGAGAGATCTCCCAGTCCTGAGGAGAATGTGAATTGGTCTCCAGCCCAGAAAGATTTCATTAAAGAAATCAGGAAGGAGTTTAAAAACCAATTGAAATAATTGGGAATAGAAACTCAAGGGAAAATTAACACATTGCAAGAGAAAATTAACATGTTGCAACAAGAAAACAAATCCTTGGAAAAAACAATTGGACAAATACAAAATGAGAATAACTCTCTCAGATCTTCAATTGGGCAAATGCAAAAAGGAAATGATTCTCTCAAAACTACATTTGGGCAAATCAAAAAGTCCTTCAAAAATAGAATGGCTGCAAAAGATAAAAGAAATAAAGAAATCTTCTCCTCTAAAAGAAGAATAGAATTGGTGGAAACTAATAACATCATGAGATAACAAGAGTGTGTTAAACAAAACCAAAATTTTGAAAAAAACATAAAAAATGTAAAATACCTCATCGGCAAAACCACTGACCTCAAGAACCAAATGAGAAGGGAGAATCTGAGAATTATTCGCCTACCTGAAAACAATAAAAAGTTAAAAAAAAACCTGGACTTAGTACTACAAGATTTAGTGATGGAAAATTGCCAGAGAAGATGGAACCACAGGGCAAAATCGCTATTGAAAGAATATATCGATCTCCAAAAAGAGATCCTAAAATGAAAACACCAAGGAATGTTGTGGCCAAATTCCAGGACTATCAGATAAAAGTAAAAATTCTGCAAGCAGTCAAAAAGGAAAAAAAAAAATTATATACCAACGAGCCACAGTAAGAGTTATGTAGGACCTAGTTGAAGCAACATTAAGGGATTGAAGGGCCTGTAATGAGATATTCTGAAGAGAAAGAGACCTTGGAATGCAGCCAAGAATCCACTACCTGGCAAAGGTAAGCCTTCTTTTCCAGGGAAAAAGATGGACATTAAACAAAATGGGAGACTTCCAAGATTTTGTGATGAAAAGACCAGAACTAAATAGAAAAATTTGGTCATCAAACAGTAGGCTCAAGAGACACATGAAAAGGTGAAAAAAAACTGCTATACAATAAGATGAAACTGGCTATATACCTACTTGCTAGAAAGAGTCTAATAACTCTTGAGAATTGTAATTCTATTAGAGAGAATATACATAGCCAAAAATGATGGACACTCATAACTTTTATGTTATGCAGATAGAATGGTTTAAAAACAATACCTCCTTATAAAGGGGGGCAGTAAGGTGAAAGGAACTTGGAGGGAGAATGAATGGTATAAAGCACATTTCATCAAAAGGTACAAAAGACTATTGTAATTAAGGGGAAGAAGGAAGGAGGTGAGAACCACCTGAATCTTCATCTCATTAGACTTGGCTTAAAGATAACTTGAACACACTTAATCAAGTTAAGAAACATATCTTACCTTTCAATTATTAAAAGAGGAAAATGGGAGGGGGGCTGGGGATGGAGAGAAAAAAAAAGGGGAACTAACAGAAGGAAGGTAAGACAGGGAAACAGGAAAGGGGATAAATGGGGAGAGGGTTGACTTAAGAGGGAAAACAAACTGAATGTGGCTGTATTCAGAAACAAAACACTGCAGAATATGGATAAAGGGAAAAAAGGGGAAAATACAAAAAAAAAGGAAGACAGCATGGAGGGCAATAGAGTCAGTAATTATAACTTTGAATGTGAATGGGATGAACTATCACTTAAAATGCAAGTGGATAGCAGAGTGGATTAAAAACCAGAAGCCAACAATATGTTGCTTAGAAGAAACTCATTTGAAGCAGAGAGATACATATAGAGTAAGTGTAAAAGGTTGGAGTAAAATATATTTTACTTCAACTGAAGTGAAAAAATAAGGGGAAGCAATCTCAGACAAAGCAGTTACAAAAACAGATAGCTTTGAAAGAGAAACAGAAGGAAAATATATCCTTCTAAAAGTTACCAAAGAAAATGAAGCAATTTCAGGACTAAATATGTATGCACCCAATGGGACAGCATCAAATTTCTTAGAGAAGTTGAAAGAGCTACAGAAAGACAGACAGAGAAACTCTAGTAGTGGGGAGAGCTCAACTAATCACTCTCAGATTTAGAGAAATCTAATCTTAAAATAAAGAAGAAGTAAATTAAGGAGGTAGATTGTTAGAAAACCTAGATATGATAGACTTATGAGAAAAATTGAATGGGGATAGAAAAGAATATACTTTTTTTCTGCAGTACATGGCACAAGCACAAAATTTGACCATATACTAGGATGAAAAACCCTAATAATCAATTACATAAAGTCAGAAATAATGAATATATCTTTCTCAGATAATAATGTAATAAAAATCAGACGCAATACTGGGCCAGGGAGATATAGACCCAGAATTAATTGGAAACTAAATAACCTCATTTTAAAGAATGAGTGCATCAAACATCAAATTACAGAAAGATTTAATTATTTCATGCTAGATAATGACAATAATGAAACAACATACCAAATCCTATGGATATATTTAAAGAGCCTGTCAGGGAATATATTATATCTTTAAGAGCTTACATGAATAAATTAGAGAAAGAAGAAATCATCACTTACTATGCAACTAAAAAAATTAGAGAAATAATAAATTTAACCCCCCCAATTATATATCAAATAAATTCTTAAAATTAAAGGAGAAATTAATAAAATCAAAAGCAAGGAAACTATTGAATTCATAAATGAAACCAAGAATTGGCTATATAAAAACAATAAAATTGATAGACCTCTGGTCAATATATTTAAAAAAAAGGAAACCAAATTGCTAGTGTCATAAATGAAAAAGGTGAACTCACCACCAAAGAGGAAGAAATTAAAGCAATAATTCAGAATTATTTTGCCCAACACTAATCCAATAAATGTGACAATCTAAGTGAAATGGATGAATATTTACAAAAATATAATTTGGCCAGATTAAATGAAGAGAATATTAAAAACTTAAATAACCCTATCTCACAAAAAGAAATTAAACAAGCCATTATTGAACTACATAAGAACATTTCTCTAGGGCCTGGTGAATTCACAAGTGAATTTTATCAAATGTTTAAAAAAACAATTTTTCAAATTCTATACAAACTCTTTGGAAAAATAGGTGAAGACTGAACTCTGCCTAATTCTTTCTATGACATCAATATGGTTCTGATACCTAAACCAGGAAGAGTTAAAACAGAACAAGAAAATTATATACCTATCCCATTGTGAATGTAGATGAAAAAAATTTAAATAAAAGCTTAGCAAAATGATTACAACAAGTTATCACTAGGACAATACATTATGTATGATGAAGTAGAATTTTTCCCAGGCATGTAGGATTAGTTCAGTCTTAGGAAAACTGTTAGTATAATTAATTATATCAATAACATACCTATCAGTAATCATATGAGCAAATCAATAGATGCTGAAAAAGCTTTTGATAAAATACAGCACCCATTCCTACTAAAAACACTAGAGAGTATTGGAATAAATGGTTTGTTCCTTAGAATAATAAGCAGTATCTATCTGAAACCACCAAAAGGTATTATATGGAACAGGAATAGGTTTGAGGCATTCCCAATAAAAATCAGGGGTGAAACAAGGGTGCCCATTATCACCACTACTATTCAATATCATATTAGAAATGTTAGCCTCAGTAACAAGAGAAGAAAAAGAAATTGAAGGAATTAGAATAGGGAAGGAGGAGACAAAACTCTCACTCTTTGCAAATGACATGATGGTATACATAGAGAATCCCAAAAAGTCATCTAAAAATTAATAGAAAAATGAGCAACTTTAGCAATTTAGGAGGATATAAAATAAACCCTCATAAATCTTCAGCATTTCTATATATGAACAGGAAGATACAGCAGAAAGAGCTACAAAGAGAAATCCCATTCAAAGTAACCTCAGACAAAATAAAATACCTGGAAGTCTATCTGACAAGGCAGATTTAAAAACTTTTTTGTAAACAATTGCAAACCTTTTCTCATGCAAATAAAATGAGATTTAAATACCTGGACAAACATCATCTGTTCATGGATAGTGAGAGCTAAGATAATAATAATGACAATTCTACCAAAATTAAAACTACTTGTTTAGAGTCCTACCAATCAAAATTCCAAAAAAAAAAAATTACTTTAATGAGTTAGCAAAAGCTGTGAGTAAATTCATATGGAGAAATAAAAAGTCAAGAATTTCCAGGGATTCAATGAAAAAAAAAGTGCAAAAGATGGGGGCTTAGCATTACCAGACCTAAAATTATATTATAAAGCATTGGTCCTCAAAACTGTCTACTATTTGCTAAGAATTATAGTGGTGGATCATTGGAATAGACTAGGTTCAATAGTAGAAAATCTGCTGTTTGATAAACCCAAAGAGTCCACCTATTGGGATAAAAACTTTTTCTTTGATAAAAACTGTTGGGAAAATTGAAAATTAGTATGGAAGATATTAGATTACACCAACACCTCACAGCCTATACCAAGATGATACATATGAGTACAGGATTTATATATAAAAAACAATATTTTAAGCAAACTAGAAGATCAAGGAGTAGTTCACCTGTCAGATCTTTGGAAAGGGAAGCAGTTTATGACTCAGGAAGAGATAGAGACCATCTTTCAAAACAAACTAGATAATTTTCACTACATTAAATTAAGAAGCTTTTGCACAGACAAAAGGCCTGTAACCAAGACCAAAAGAAATGTAGTAGATTGGGAAAAATTTTTGAAGCTAATCTTTCTGACAAAAGACTCATTTCTAAAATATGCAGATAATTGAGTCAAATTTTCAAAGAAACCAAGCCATTCCCCAATTGACAAATGGTCAAAGGATATGCAAAGGCAATGTACAGCTGAGGAAAAGCAAAGCAGTCCACAATAGTATGAAAAATTTTTCCAAATCATTTTTATTAGAAAAATGCAAATTAAGTCATCTCTGAGATAACACCTCATACTTTTTCATACTAGTCACTATGACAAGAAAGTACAATGATCAATGTTGGGAGGGATGCAGGAAATCTGGGACATATATATTTTTGGTGGAGCTTGGAACTCTCCCAAACTTTCTGAAGAACAATGTGGGACTATGCCCAAAGGGCAACAAAAATGTGCATACCCTTTGACCTAGCAATACTGCTACTGGATCTATACCCTGAAGAGATTATAAAAAAGGGTAAAAGTATCAGCTGTGCAAAAATATTTATAGCATCCATGTTTGTGGTGGCAAATTTTTTTAAAATTATTTGAATGCCCTTCAGTTGTGAAATAGCTTAACAAACTGTGGTATATGTATGTTATAGAATACTATTGTTCTAGTAGAAACTAGGAGGGATGGGAATTCAGGGAAGCCTGGAAAGATTTGCATCAACTGATGCTGAGTGAGATAAGCAGAACCAGAAATGGGATGAGCAGAACCAGAAAAACACTGTACACCCTAACAGGAATATGGGGGTTTCTGATCAACCCTGATGGACTTGCTCATCCCTTCAGTGAAACAACCAGGGACAATTTGGGGCTTTCTGCAATGGAGAATACCATCTGTATCCAGAGAAAGAATTATGAAATGTAAACAAAGACTATTACCATCAAAAAAAATGTTACAGTATTATGTAATTTTACTATCTCATACTTTATTTTTCTTAAGGATATAATTTCTTTGTCATCACATTCATCTGAGATCAATATATAACATGGAACCAATGTAAACACTAACAGAATGCCTTCTGTGGGAGTGGGATGGCTGGAGGGAAGCAAGAATGGAGGGAAAATTGTAAAAATCAAAATGAATAAAATCTTTCTTTTAAAAAAAGGAAAAGTTTGAAGAACATTTTCTTTTTCTTTTTTTTTCAGGCCAACAGAATAGTTTATTATTTCAACATTCAGTAATATTGTAGTCATCAAAAGTAAAAAAAATAAAACTCTAATATCAAAGGATGGAAGGAAGTCTTCTCTACAACATGATGAGGTGGATTGCATTCAGAGGCTCCCAGGCCACCACAGGTGGGAAAGATAGTCGTTATTCATTCATTTAATGAATTAGGAAGCACAGAATTGGGGGGAGAGGCAACTGTTTATTTCTGAGCTGGCATAAGACCATTTATGGAATAGCCCTGTTACAAATGCTTCTATATCAATGAGCAACATCAAATCATCTACCATCATCTGTACCAGTTCCACCCCTGAGAAGTCCAATCAGTCAGAAAAGAAACTATTAAAGACTCCACCCACAGCAGCTGTGTCCAAACCCCTTGCCCCCTGTTCTGCATCTTCAGATTATTCAGGACCCTACAAATTTCTCATGCTAGCTCAGGTGAGGACATTTGACCCTGACTTACTTTAGACCTGTGACCATGTTGTGGGAGCACGTCAGGAAATATCCCAAGTGGTGTTCTTAAAAAAAAGAATTAAAATCTGGTGACTTCATTGCAGAAACATGCAACTACTTCCTTCATGTGACACATCTTCTACATGGAGATGACCCTCATGTAATCTTCCTTATTGATTCAACATAAAGGTCTTGTCATTCTGACAAAGGCCTCTGCCATCATGCCAGTCTCCACCATGCCAGAGGTCAACAGGAGTGAGAAGACAGACTTGTCAAAATGGAAGTTGTTGTCAGTCACTGCTCTTCTTCCTGCTTCAAAGCATAGTATTTTCCATTAAGATCACCTTCCAGGATAGTTAGAGCTTAAACAGAGAGCTTCTCTTTAGTTTTGCTCTGGACCTGCCTACAATGTGGAGGCAAGGCAGAAACATTGGTTGCTCCAGACAGTTTGAAGGTGAGAACTCAGCATATAGTCGGGATCTATGTCAGAACTACCCTGCAGATTTTTGGGGTTCAGATAAATCTTATGCTTATCTGAAGGACTGTAGCCTCCATGTCAATTCTTAGTGATAGCATCAAGATTCTAGTACATATCACAGGTCTCTTCATCACCAGTCATACATTACACAATTATGATGAATAAATTCCCTGAAGCCACTGGATTTGGCCTCATCACAGAGTTTTTCATAGATTTCTGGAATCAACACCATAGCCATGTGAATGATGTGCAAGAAGAGGCTGAGATATAAATTCCTATTGGGGTAGCAGGATTTCAGTATATTGTGGTGAAGGTATTTCAGAGGTCATAGAATTGAGAAATTTGGAAGATACTTCCACTATTGCCCTAAGCTCCTAGGCCAGTCACAGAGGTCAGAAGAACATTTTCAAAAGAATAACAGGAAACCAGGTCTGTATTTGCAGAAGGGGCAGGTATTACACAAACTAATATAAGAATTCAAAATTTTAGCACTTGGACCTACAAATACAGAAGGGACCAAAGAAGGTCATCCAATATACACTCATAGTTAACATTCTACAGATGTAAAGAGAATTGCTTCAAAGTACATGGGTATTAATCATGAGAGTCAAGATTTGAAACTTGATGCCTGCATGGTGGCATGAAGGTAGGAAGGAAGGAAATAATAAAGACACTATGATACTAAAGAAACAATACCCCCAAAGAAGTCAAACCAATTTTCAACAGTATATTTTGGAGAAACTTCAGAAAAGTTCTGTCATGTGGGTCAATGGGAAGTGTAGTCTAGTGTAGATCGAAGATCTGGGAAACCAATGGGAAGCTATTCACCTCAGGCCCCAGCTCAGCAGGTCAGTAGTATAGAATTTCAGCAGAGAGGGCTCCAAACCCACTGAGGAGTGCAAGGTTCAAATCCCAGACTTGGTGTAATAATGAGCTACCTAACACTTAGGGCCAATAATGAGCACACAAGAAGACAGAGCAGTAAATTCAGGAATGAGATCCATAAACACTAACATTAAAGGCTTAACAATATTCTTCCTGAGCTCCAGGAACAGAGTTCAACTACCAAAATGAGTAAACTATTTTAAAAAGAGAGGTACTACAATGGAAAACTATTATTATGATAGTATATTAAAAATGCCATCTCAGAAGAGAAAGTAGTGAGAAACCTCAAAGTGTATTATGAATGGATTTCATGGAATAACTCAAAAAGCATTTTGAATTCAAAGAAAAATTGAAAATGGGAAACTGAAAAAAGAAATGGGTCTTCAGAAGACTAATGAAAAAATACCTGGAAAATTCCTTCAAAAATAAAATTGATTAATTGGAAAAGGAAAGAAAATTATCTAAAAGTAAAATTAACAAACTGGGAAAGTAAATAAAAAGGTTAACTGAAGAAAATAAAATCCTAAAAATTAAAACTGGAGAAATAGAAACTAATAACTCAATTAGAGCCCAATCATCTATCAAACAAAACCAAAAAGTTGAAAAAATAGAAGGAAATGTAAAGCATCTCCTAGGAAAAAATGACCTGGAAAATCGATTTTAATCTAAGATAGCAGGGCAGTTTCCATGATAATTTCCTGCAAGTTATTATCAGGATCTTCTTCTGAGCATGATTTCCAGGTAGACTAATCATTCATAAATTTTCTTTTTGGGGTCTATTTTACAGGTCAGTCACTTTTCATCCTAGTTACTTTACATTTTCCTCTATGTTTTCAGCCTTTTCTAATACAAGATTCAAGAGATGCCTTAAAAGATATATGCTAAATAAAAACTAAACAGTCTCCAGAACTAAACAGGAAGACAATACTTATAAATTTTGAAAACTGTATTTTAATTAGAAGGGTTAAAAATAACATAACTAGATAAATGTTGCAGGTAAAAATTGGTCATGATATGATAGCATAACACATCATGGGAGTTGGATTTTTATTTGGACAGTTGGAGGGAGAGTACTTGACCAGAGAATATGGGTATAAATTGATGATGATGTGGTGATATTATAGCTCATGAGGGTAGTATTTCTATCAGTACAGTGGAACAAGTGCATGGATATAATTTTTTAGGATTTAAAAATTCTTCAGGCCATTAATAATTGTGCTTCAATTGCAACAGTTGAAAATACAACTTCTGAACACCTTCCTAAAGCTGGAGGGTTGAGTCAAGGGAGTTGTCTTCATCAACAGACAGAACTTTGAAACTCTACCTCTGAGACTGCTGACTGCACCTTGGAGACAATGAAGTCATCATATGTGAGGAACAGAAATCAACAATGATTATTCAGAGCCTGGACACATCCATTCTAGGCAGGAGTTACTACATGCACTGAGTGACTTGACTTCATTGTACTCAGGAAATTCCTGGCTGGGGCAGGGAAGAAGGACAGTGTAGAGATGCTCTTCTCTCCAGAGTCTTTGAATGCCTTTTAGGACATCCCTCCACATTGAGATGATTTTCTTCAGTTCCAGCCCTGGAGACAAATTGATTTTACCTATCACGTCATGTCCTCCAGCCCAGATTAAAAAAAAAAAGGTAGAGGGGGAAATTGTCCTAGCTGCCAACATAAAAACAATTTCTCAAGCTGACTTTTTGGGATGTCCCTGACAGATTGTAGTTAAAGGTATAAAATCTTTCATCAGAATGGAGATATTGAATCTGATCATCCAGAATGAACTACTATGGGATTCTAGACCAGATGCTGATACTGGTAGGTAAGAAGACATGTAGCAGACCAATGCCTCCATTCTTTGTTTGATCATTTGTTGTAAATGTCACTTTGATCTAGCCCAAGTAACAATTTAATTTGAAAGTTTCTAAAGGCAGAATCTGTTGCTGTCTAGTAAGGTGCAATATTTCTAGGTATTTCCTATAAGCTGAAGAAATCAGTTTGTTACTAGTCACTGACAATTGGTGGTTGGAGAATGGTGTGGAGCTTGAGGGACACTCTGACAAGAGAAAGCTCTGTTTGCAAAGCTCAAAACATTTTCTCCCCACCACAAAATCCTAGAGTTAGAGTGTAATGTTGGGTAGAGATGCCAAAGTATGGAGTTGTCAGTTCAGGAGGGTTCAGCGAAGTTATGTGACTCCCCATTAAAAAATGATATACCTATTTTCAGTTTTATTTAAATTGTAAAGTAAGTAAAGTAAGCACTTGGGGCAAGTAAAGGTACATGTCTTGGGGTATCATTGTATCTGCAAGAAAATCTCTTTTCCTTAAATCGTTTAAGCACTCAGGAAATGTGGGACTACTCCAGAGTGGTCTCTGCAAGAACCTTAATACCTCCACTCTCACAAATCACCTTTCTGATTCACATCTCCTGTCTTTTTTTCCAAATCAATTGTCAGAAGGGACCTCAGGGGAAGAGGTCAACTCTGGCCTTTTCTTTCCTTTGGGAATGGTTTCTATATAGTTGAGGTGTTCTTGTTGTTCAGTTGTGCCAATGTTTGAATTTTTGCCTGAAAAACAAAGAAAAGAGTATACTTTGACAGAGGGTGTGGGTACAAGGTTAATTATCAATTAATTTAGTCATGAAAAAATATTATATCAGGAGAAGGAGCAGAAACATTAGAAGATAAATAAAACATAAAGAGTCACAAAGTAACTTAATATTGGAGAAAAAAGGGAAGAATGTGAAAACTGAGTAACTATTACTCTCACCAGATTTGGATCAAAACACCAAACATACATTCCATTTTGTATTTAGACATTTATTTTGCAATAAGAAGTAGAAGGGGAAAGGGAAGGCTGATTGAGGGAGGCAGCAGTTATGACTAAAAATGGGAACAGAGAGAGAAAATTGCAAACAAGAGGAAGATAGGGTGGAGAAATACAGAGATGGTAATCATAATTGTAAATTTGAATAAGATTAACACTTCCATAAAGTAGAATTGAAACAATAATAATCCTACACTATGTTGTTTAAAAGCATATTTGAAAGAAAGATGCACATAGAATAAAAATAAAATACAAGAGAAGAATATATAACACTTCAGTTGAAATAAAATAAAGAAAAAAGAGGGTTAGCAATCCTGATATCAGGCAAAACAAAAGCAAAAATAAATCTTATTAAAAGGGATAAGGAAGGAAACTACATCCTTCTAAAAGATACCACAGGCAATGAAGTAATATCAACATGAAACATGTACATCAAAAATGGAATAACATCCAGATACTTAGAGTTGAAGTTACAAGAGGACACAGAAAATAAAATTTTAAAAAATCTAATGAAACTGACACAAAGGGAGTTAGGAATGTGAATAGATTTTTAGAAAAGTTATATATAATAGAATTAAGGACAAAATTGAATGGGGATAGAAAGCACCATGCTTTTTTTTTCCTCTGTAGTATTTGAAACTTCACAAAAATTGACCATGTATTAATGTATAAAACTTCACAATTAAATGAAGAAAATGAGAAATTTTAAATGCATCCTTTTTATAACATGAAGCAATAATAATTATATGTATTAAAGGGCTATGGAAAGAGAGATTAAAATTAATTTGAAACAATAATCTAATTTTAAAGAATGAATTAAAAACCAAATCACAGAATTAAACCACAACTTCATTCAAGATAATGACAATGATGACACATTATTGTAATAACTGTAAGTAGCATGAAAGATGTTGAGTTAACTTATATATCTCTAAATGCTTACGTGAATACAATAGAGAAAGAAGAGATCAACGAATTCAATTAAAAAGGCTATAAAAGGAGAGAAAATCAAAAGTCTTCAATTAAATGCTAAATTATAAATTCTGAAAATCAAAGGACAAATTGAGAAAATTGAAAGTAAAAAATGAAGTAATGAAATAAACGTTTGGTTAATGTGATTAAAATAAAGAAAGAAGAAAAATTACTAGTACCAAAAAATGCAAAAAAGGTAAGGTAACATTCAATATGGCAGAAATTAAAGTAATAATTCAGAGCTATTTTGTCAAACTATATTGCAGCAAATCTCACAATATAAGTAACATAGATTAATATTTACAATAATAATTTGTCCAGATTATCAGAAGGGGAAATAAAATACTTAAATAACCATCCTTCAGAAAAAGAAAAATTAGAAATAAACCATTAGTGCACTATCTAAGTAAACCTCAGGGTCAGATGTATTTAAAAGTAAATTATATTACAAACCTAAAGAACAATTCATTCCAATTCTATGAGAACAAATTTTTAATTTGAAATCTTGTTTTATTTTCTTCCAATCATACTACAAGAGATTTCCAACACCAAACCATTTGAAATTTAGAGTAACAAATTTTTCTCCCCTCCTCCCTTACCTCCCACCCTCCATGGTGGGAAAAATCTGTTAAAAGTTGGATGTATATTTTTGCTTAACATATTTACATATTAGTCATTTTGTGTATGAAGAATTAGAATTAAGTGAAAAGAAAAAGGAAACCATGACACAGGCAAATTAAACGTTAAGAGAAATTTTTTAAAAAGTATATATAGTATGCATCCAGATTAATTGAATTTTCTTTGAATATTGGATGTCATTATCCATAGCAGGTTTTTCAAGATTGTCCACGATCTATGAAAAAACTCTGAGGAGCCATATCCATTATAATTGCATATCTCACAATGTTATTCTTAATATCTACAACATCTTCTTGGTTTTGGTCACTTCATTCAGCACCAGTTCAAATAATTCTTTACAGTCTCCATTAAAGTAAAACGAGTCATGATATATTATTTTTATTTCTTTATTTCTTTTTGAATTTGAAAATTTTCACCTAATCTCACTTCCCCCACAGAAGGCAGTTTGATAGTCTTTACATTGTTTCCATGCTGTACAATAATCTAAACTAGATGTGTTTAGAGAGAAATCATATGCTTAAGAAATAAAATATAAGAGATAGCAAAATTACACAATGAGATAACTTTTTTAAAATTAAAGGTAATAGGGGCAGCTAGGTGGCACAATGAATAGAGCACTGGCCCTGGAGTCAGGAGTACCTGGGTTCAAACCCAGCCTCAGACACTTAATAATTACCTAACTGTGTGGCCTTGGGCAAGCCACTTAACCCCATTTGCAGTGTAAAAACCTAAAAAAAAATAAAATAAATAAGTAAACAAACAAATAAATGAATGAATGCATGAATGAATAAATAAATAAATAAATAAATACATTAAAGGTAATAGTGTTTGGGCTTTGTTCAACTCCATAATTCTTTCTCTGGATACAGATGGTATTATACCCCAAAATTGTCTTTCATTGTTGCACTGATGGAATGAGCACATCAATTAAGATTGATAATCACTCCCATGTTGCTGTTATGGTGCACAATGTTCTTCTGATTCTGCTCATCTCTCTCAGCATCAATTCTTGCAAATCCTTCCAGATGCTTTAATTTGCTTTTCTTTAATAAGTAACCATTTAGAGCAATTTTTCCTTTGACTATGGATTGCTTAGATTTCCTCATCTGCAAATTGCCTCTACATATCCTTTGATCATTCAATCAGGGAATGACTTGTTTTTTGATAAATTTTATTCGGTTCTCTGTATATAATTTAGAAATGAGTCCTTTGTCAGAATTACTAGGAGTAAAAATTGTTTCCCAATTTACTACATTGCTTTTGATCTTGGTTACAGTGGTTTTCTCTGTGGAAAAGCTTTTTAATTTAATGTAATCAAAATAACTAGATTCTTTTTAAAGATATTCTCCATCTCTTCCTTGGTCATGAACTGCTTCCCTTGCCATAGATTTGACAGGAATACTATTCCTTGATCTCCTAGGTTTTTTTTTAATATTGTCTTTTATGTCTAAATCCTGTATCCATTTTGATTTTATCTTGGTATAGGGTATGAGGTGTTGTTCTAATCCAAGTTTTTGCCATACTACCTTCCAATTTTCCCAACATTTTTTAACAAAGAGAGACTTTTTATCCCAATATGTGTGCTCTTTGAGTTTATCAAACAACAGATTACTATTATCATTCCTGCTATTGCACCTAGTCTATTCCACTGATCTACCACTCTATTTCTTAGCCAATACCAGAAAGCTTTGATGACTGATGCTTTATAATACAATTTTAGATCTGGTAGGGCTAAGCCACCTTCTTTTGTACCTTTTAAATTTTATCCCTGGAAATTCTTGAATTAATTAATACATATGAATTTACTTATAAGATTTTCTAACTCATTAAAGTAATTCATTGGAATTTTGATTGGTAGGGAACTGAACAGTAGTTTAATTTAGGTAGAATTGTCATTTTTATTATATTAGCTTGATCTATCCATAAGTACTTCATACTTACCCAATTATTTAAATCTGGTTTTATGGGTCTGAGAAGTGTTTTATAATTGTTTTCATCAAGGTTCTGAGTCTGCATGGGCAGGTAGATTCCCAAATATTTTATGTTGTTTGAAGTTATTTTGAATGAGATTTCTTTTTCTTGCTCTTTCTTCTGTGTCTTGTTAGTCATATATAGGAATGTTGAGGATTTATGAGAGTTTATTTAATATACTTTGACTTTGCTAAAGTTGTTAATTGTTTGTAGTAGATATTTAGACTATTTTAATTATATAGGTATACCATCATGTCATCTGTAAAAAGTGAGAATTTTTCCTCTCTTCCTGCTCAATTCTAATTCCTTCAATTTCTTTTTCTTCTCTTACTGCTGAAGCTAACATTTCTAAAACAATATTGAATAGTAGTGGTGTTAATGGGCATCCTTGTTTTGCAAGATCTTATTGGGAATACCTAAGCTATCCCCATTCAACATAATGCTAGTTGATGGTTTCAGGTAGATACTGCTTATTATTTTAAGAAACATTCCATTGATTCCTACCTCTCCAGTGATTTTAGTAGGAATGGATGCAGTATTTTGTCAAAGGCTTTTTCAGCATCAATTGATATAATCATATGATTTCTGTTACATTTGTTATTGAAATGGGAAATTGGACTAAAAGTTTTCCTAATATTCAACCAATACTGGGTTCCTGAGATAAAGCCTAATTAATTGCTATGTATAGTCATAGTGATAACTTGCTGTGATCATTTTACTAAGATTGTATTTAAGATTTTTGCTTTTGTATTCATAGGTCTATAATGTTATTGCTCTGTTTTTACTATTTCTGCTTTAGGTATCAATACCATATTTGTGTCATAGAAAGAGTTAGGCAGAATTCCATCTTCATCTATTTTTCCACACATTTTATATAGAATTTGAGTCAATTGTTCAGTAAATGTTTGACAAAAGTCACTTGTGAATCCATCTGGCCCTGGAGATTTTTTCTTATTGAGCTTAATAATAGCTAGCTGAATTTATCTTTCTGACATAGGGTTATTTAAGTATTTAGTTTCCTCTTCATTTAATCTGAGGCTTGTATTTTGTAAGTATTTATCCATTTAGCTTAGATCAAATTTCTTGGCATAAAATAGGACAAAATAATTCTCAAATTATTACTTTAATTTTCTCCTCATTGGTGGTTAGTTCACCTTTTTCATTTATGATACTAGCAATTTGATTTTCTTGTTTTCTTTAATTAATCAAAATAATCAGAGGTTTATTAATTTTATTGATTTTTTTCATAAAAAATAACTTGGTTTTATTTAATAGTTCAGTAGTTCTCTACCTGTTTTATTAATTTCTCCTTTGATTTTTTAGAATTTCGAATTTGGTATTTCATTGGGGGTATTTAATTTATTCTTTCTTTAACTTTTTAATTGTTTGTTTAGTTAATTAATTTCTTCTTTCTCTGATTTATTCATGTAAGCATATAAATATGAAATAAATCCCTTGACAACTGCCTTGGCTGTATCCCATAAGTTTTGATATGCTGCTTCATTATTGCCATTAACTATGATGAAATAATTAATTCTTTCTATACTTCCTTTTTTTGATGCCCTTATTATTTAAAATGAGATTAGTAATTTCCAATTAGTTTTAGCTCTATGTCTCTCTCTAGCCCATTTTTGCATGCGTCTTTTATTGCATTATGATATGAGAAGGATTTATTCACTATTTCTGCCTCTCTGCATTTGATTATTAGGTTTTTCCTGCACTAGTACATAGCCAATTTTTACATAAGTGCCATGCACTGCAGAAAAAAGGTGTATTCCTTTCTATTGCCATTCAATTTTCTCCAAAGGTCTATATTGCCTAGGTTTTCTAATAATCAATTTAAATCCTAAACTTCCTTCTTGTTTATTTTATGGTTAAATTTATCTAAATGTGAGAATTGGAGTTTTAAGTCTCCCACCTGTAGTGTTTTGCTGTCTAAGGCATCCTGTAAATGATTCAACTTCTCCTCTAAGAATGTGGATAATATATCACTAATACCATAGTATTAAAACTCCTTTGTTGTCAATGGTACCTTGTAGGAGGTCATTGTTTCCTATCTTATCTCTTTTAGTGATTTCTGTTTTTGCAACTACTTTGTCTGAAATAAGGATTACTAGGTCTGTGTTTTTCATTTGGTCTAAACAAAAATATTTTTTGCTCCAACATTTTTTCTTTTCTTTTTATGTTTCTCAATGCTACAAGTGAGTTTCTTGTAAGCAGAATATTGTAGGAATCTGTTTTTAATCCACTCTGTTATTCACTTAAGTTTTAAGGGAGAGTTTACTCCATTCATATTCAATGTTATAATTACTAACTCTTTATTGTCCTCTATGCTATCTTCCCTCTGTTATATTTTCCCTCTCATTCACTTTATCCCTGTTCTCCTTTATTTTGAATCCTACAATATGCTGCTTACAAGAAACACAACTTCAGTGTGTTTGCCCCCTTATATCCACCTCCTCCCCTTTCTTTCCCTTTTCCCTTTGCCTCTTCTTTCTTTTTTTAGGATTTTGAAAGGCAAATGGGGTTAAGTGGCTTGCCCAAGGCCACATGACTAGGTAATTATTAAGTGTCTGAGACCAGATTGCTTCTTCTTTCTTCCCTTTCCTCTGTTCCCTTTCCTTTCTTGCCTGTCCTTTCTCAGTGTCCATTATGTCTGCCTAAGTGTATTCTCTCTAATAGAGTTACTATTCTTGAGCATTAATAGGTTTTTTTCCTCTTAGGTAGGTTTTAGCCAGTTTCATCTTTTTTGCTTAGGATTTTTTTTCTCCTTCTCTTTTTTTTTTTTTTTTACCTTTTTAATGTGTCTTTTGAGTCTCCTCTTTGCTGTGGCCTTTTCATTAGGAAAAGTTAGAAGTATTCTATTTCATTAAATGGGCATCATTTCCCCTGGAAGAGAAGGCTCAG
Organism: Macrotis lagotis; assembly: GCF_037893015.1. Taxonomy (NCBI): domain Eukaryota; kingdom Metazoa; phylum Chordata; class Mammalia; order Peramelemorphia; family Peramelidae; genus Macrotis; species Macrotis lagotis. Next base: position 141,226,058 of record NC_133660.1, on the reverse strand, counting down.
TTTTGCTGGATAGTGAATTATTTGCTGCCCATGAGGTGTTTTAAATTTCATTCCATTTTTTTTTAATTTTGGGGTTTTTTTTAAAGATTTTTGTTGTCTCATGAAGTCATTAGTTTCCACAGATTCCATTCTTTTTTATAGTGAAGAATTTTCTTCATTTATCATTCGAAACTCCTTTTCCAATTAGTCAATTCTAGTTTTTGAAGGGCATTTCCATTTGTCCATTTGAGAGTCTGAGAGAAATAGTTTCTTTTTTTTTGCATTTGTCAATTGTATTTTCCCAGGATTTGTTTTCTTATTGCAAGGTGTTAATTGTCTCTTAGGTTGCTGTTCCTGAATTTTTTCAATTTATTTTTACAATTCTTCCTGATTTCTTCAAGGAAGTTTTTCTGGTTTGGAGACCAAAAAACATTTGCCACAGAATATCTAGATCTCTCTGAGTTAGGGTTTCTATCAAGGTTGTTTTCTATGTATTCCACTTTACACTAGCTTTTCTTCCTTTTCCAAAGATCTTGTGATGGGAGAGGGGCTGGTTCACAGATCTTTGGTTTTGAGGTCCCTAGATGCTTTACCCATTGGGTTTAGTAACTTCTAGTGGTCCAGCCAGTATGGCGTGTTAGTTGCTTTCTCTGGGGTGTTTGTAACATTGATTTGACATAATCTACCTAGGCCTGTAAGGGGTGAGTGGTGCTGCTGGGTACTGTTATCCTTGAACAATATAGCCTGGGGCCTGGGATGAGAATTTTAATCACCTTATTCTTCTGAGGGAGTTCTGCTGCCTAGGTCTGATCCTGAGATAGGGTGAGGAGGTGTGGGTTGGGACTAAGTTGTACTGTGTTTATTTTGGGAAGAGGACTCTGCTGAAATAAAATTGAGTCTGCTGTCCTCCTGACCAGCTGAGCCGAGCCCACTGATGTCCAGCCACACTCTAACTGTCTGTGCTGGAAATTGCCCTGTAACCCCACTGGAGCTCCCCAGACCACAGCTCCCCCGCCAAAGCCTATGCGGCTAATCTTAGGTTAGTGTGACTTTCACCCAACTCCCACTGGCTTTCTGTACCTGATCCATCAACAATCTCCAGAGATATACCTTGTGCTAGATATTTTTCTCCTAACTCCTTATTCTAAGTTTTGACAGTTGTATTTCTGTCAAGAGACTTGTTTCATATTAATTATGAGGGAAAGGCAGGAGATTGTAACACAGTGCCTTAGCACATTCTTTTCTCTGCCATCATGACTGGAAGTTCTAGTCATGAATTCTTATAATAGTATACCAAAACAAATTCAACAATTACAGAATTTATGGCCATTCATTTAACTTCAAATTCTCTATCATTACAAAAGAGCTTCTTAAATATTTAAGAATATTTGAAAGTTTACCAATTTGTATAATTTGTTTTGGATATATGCCTAATGTTGTTATTGCTGAGTTCAATGAAATGATCAGTTTTTATTGCTTTCATTTTTTAAAAAAAGATTTTATTTATTTTTCGTTTTACAATTTTCCCCCAATCTTACTTTCTTTCCCCTCTTCTACAGAAGGCAATTTTCCAGTCTCACCATTGTTTCCATGGAATACATTGATCCAAATTGAATGTGATGAGAGAGAAATCATATCCATAAGGAAAAAAACATAAAGTAAAGAGATAGCAAGATCAGAGAACAAGATAACAGTTGTTTTTTCTAAATTAAAGATAATAGGGGCAGCTAGGTGGCACAGTGGATAGATCAATGGCCCTGTAGACAGTAGAACCTGAGTTCAAATCAGGCTTCAGCCACTTAACAATTACTGAGCTGTGAGACCTTGGGCAAGCCACTTAACTCCATTTGCCTTCCAAAAACTAAAACTAAATAAAGAAATAAAGAAATAAACAAAGAAATTAATGAATTAATTAAAGATAATGGTCCTTGGTCTTTGTTCAACTCCATAATTCTTTCTCTGTATACAGTGAGCATTCTCCATTGCAGACAGTCCCAAATTGTCCCTATTTGTATCACTAATGGAATGTGTAAGTCAATCAAGGATGAACATCACCCCCATGTCACTTTTAGGGAGGAAAATGTTTTTTTTCTGGTTCTGCTCATCTCTCTCAGCATCAGCTAATCTCTCTCAGCATCAATTCATGAAAATCCCTCCAGGGGCAGGAAAATCCCTTCCTTGAACTCAGATCCCTCATGCTTTCTAATAGAACAATATTGTTCCATGACATGCATATATCACAGTTTGCTAAGCCATTCCCCAACTGAAGGGCATTTACCTGATTTCCAATTCTTTGCCACAACAAACAGGGCTGCTATGAATATTTTTGTGGTATTGCTGGATCAAAGAGTATGCATATTTTTGTTGCCCTTTGGGCTCTCCAGAAAGGTTGGATGAGTTCACAGCTCCACCAACACTGTATTATTATCCTAGATTTCCCCCAACTCTTCCAACAATAGGTTTTTACAATTCTTCCTGATTTCTTCAAGGAATTCTTTCTGGGTTGGAGATAAAATAATATTTGCCTCAGAATTTCTAGATCTTTCTGAGTTAAGGTCCTTTCTTTCAGGGTTCTTTTCAATTGATCCCACTTTCCACAGTTTTTTCTTCCTTTTCCAAAGATATTGTGCTGGGGGAGGGGTTGGTTCACAGACCTTTGGTTTTGAGGTCTGGTTTTGAGGTTTTTATTTCTGGTCATATTTGTCAGTTCAAGAGTTATGAGGTGGTATCTCAGAGATGCTTTAATTTGCATTTTTCTAATAAGCAATGATTTAGAGACATTTCTCATATGCCTATTAATCGTTTTGGTCTCCTAGACTGTAAAATGCCTTTGCTTATCCTTTGAACATTTCTGAATTGGGGAATGGAATTAAAAAAAAAGGATGACTCAGTTCTCTGTATATTTTAGAAATGAGTTCTTTGTCCAAAATAATAGTTGAAAAGATGATTTGCCTATTTACTACATTTCTTTTGATCTTGACTACAGTGGTTTTTATCTGTGCAAAAACTTTTTAATTTAATGAAATGAAAATCATCTAGTTTGTTTTTAGTGATGTTCTCCATCTCATTCTTAGTCATAATGTGCTTTGCTTTCCAAATATCTGACAGGTAAACTACTCTTTGATCTTCTAGTTTGCTTATATATTTGCTTTTTATGTCCAAATCCTGTATCCATTTTGATCTCATCTTGGTATGGGGTGTGAGGTGTTCATCTAATCTAAGTTTCTTCCATATTAACTTCCAATTTTCCCAGCATCTTATATCAAATAAAGAGTTTTTATCCCAAGAACTGGATTTTTTGGGTTTATCAAACCACAGATTACTATAATTGCTTCCTGCTATTGCACCTAGACTATGCCACTGTTCCACCACTCTATTTCTTAGCCAATACCAGATAGTTTTGATGACAGATGCTTTATAATATAATTTAGGATTTGGTAAGACTAAACCACCTTCTTTTGCAATTTTTTTCATTGAATCACTGTAAATTTTTGACTTTTTATGTCCCCATATGAAGCTATTTACAACTTTTTCTAACTCATTAAAGTAATTTTTTTTGAAATTTTGATTGGTAGGGCACTAGACCTATCAATGAGCTAATGATGTTTGCCCAGTTATATAAATCTTATTTTATTTGCTTGAGAACTGTTTTGTATCTGTTTTCAAAAATTTTCTGAGTCTGCCTTAGCAAATAGGCTTCCAGGTATTTTATATTGTTTGAGGATTCTTTGGATGGGATTTCTCTTTCTAGCTCTTCCTGCTGTATCTTGCTAATCATATATAGAAAGTTGAGTATTTATGAGGTTTTATTTAATAGCTTGCTACATTGCTAAAATTGCTAATTGTTTCCAGTAGGTTTTTAGAAGATTTTGGGGGGATTCTCTAGGTATACCATCATATTATTTGCAAAGAGTGAGAGTTTTGTCTTTTTCTTCCAAATTCTAATTCCTTCAAATTATTTTTCTTCTCTTATTGCTGAAGCTAACATTTCTAATAGATAATGAATAGTAGTTCTGATAGTGGGCATCCCTCACCCCTGATCTTCTTGGGAATACCTCTAGCCTCTCCCCATTGAATTTAATGCTTGTTGATTGTTTGAGATAAATACTGTTCATTATTCTAAGGAAAACTCCATTCCTCCAATCTCTAGTGTCCTTAGATGGAATAGGTGCTGTATTTTGTCAAAGGCTTTTTTGGCTTTTTCTTCCATTTTTAAATTAAATTGACTAGAGGTTTGTCAATTTTATTTGTTTTTTTTTTCATATAAAATACTCTTGGTTTTGTTTATTAATTCAATAGTTTTTTTGGTTTTTTTGCTTTCAAATTTATTAATTCCTACTTTATTTTTAAGAATTTCTACTTTGGCATTTAATTGGGGGGGGGGTTAATTTGCTCTAATTTTTTTTAGTTGCACATTTAGTTCATTTATTTCCTTGTTCTCTAATTTATTCACGTAAGCATTTAAAGATGTGACATATCCCCTGACAGCCACACACAAGATATAATATAAACTCTCACAAATCCTCAACATTTCTATTTATAACTAGCAAAATGCAACAGAAAGAGGTTAGAAAATGCAATCACATTTAAAGTAACCTCAGAAAACCTTAAATAGCTGGGATTCTATTTGCCAAGGCAGACTGAGAAACTTTTTGTATAGTTACAAAACACTTCTCATGCAAAAAATAATCAGACTTAAATAACTGGGTAAATGCCAACTGGCATGGATAGTTGGAGCTAATAAAAAAGTTACAATTCTACCAAAATTAAACTACTTGTTTAGTGCCCTACCAATCAAAATTCCAAACATTTACTTTAATGAGTTAGAAAAAAAGCGTAAGTAAATCCATATGGAGAAATAAAAAGTCAAGAATCACCAGGGATTTAATGAAAAAAAGTGCAATGAAGGTGGCTTAGCCCTACCACATATAAAATTATGTTATTAAACATCAGTCATGCAAACTGTCTAGTATTATGTGAGAAATAGAGGGTGGATCAGTGGAGGAGACTAGGTGCAATAGCAGGAAATGACTATAGCATTCTGCTGTCTGACAAACCCAAAGAGTCCAGATACTGGGATAAAAATCTCTCTTTGTCAAAAAATGTCAGCAAAATTGGAACTTAGTACAGAAGAAAATTAGATTAGACCAATACATCACACCCTATACCAAGATTAGATCAAAATGCATACAGGATCTAGACATAAAAAACAGTATTATAAGCAACCTAGAAGGTCAAGGAATGGTTTGCCTGACACATGTATGGAAAGGGAAGAAATTTATGCCCAAAGATTAGATGGACAACATCATAACAACAAAATAGATAATTTTGTTTACATTAAATTAGAAGAGCTTTTGCACAGGGAAAACCATTTTAACCAAGATCAAAAGAAATGTAGCTCATTGGGAATCAATTTTTATGACTAGTGCTTCTGACAAAGGAATCATTCTAAAATATACAGAGACCTGAGTCATGTTTTTACGAGAATGAAAAGCCATTCCCCAACTGACAAATGGTCAAAGGATATTCAAAGCCAATTTACAGATGAGGAAATCAAAGGAATCCATAGTCACAGGAAAAATTGCTCTAAATCATTATTTATTAGACAAATACAAATTAAAACATCTCTGAGGTACCACCTCACACCTCTCAGACAGGCCAATATGACCAGAAAGATAATTATCTATGTTGAAAGGGATGTGGAAATTCTGGGACATTAATACATTGTTGGTGGAGCTGTGAACTCATCCAATTATTATGGGCAGCAATTTGGAATTATGATCAAATAGCAAAAAAAAAATGTGCATACTCTGTTATCCAGCAACACTGTGTACTGTGTCCCTGAAGGGATTCTGAAAAAGGCCAGAACTTCACCTGTACAAAATGTTCATAGCAGCTCTCTTTCTGGTAGCAAAGAAATGCAAACAAAGGAATATCCATCAATTGGGGAATGGTTTAACAAACTGTGGTATATATATGTTATGGAACACTATTGTTCTGTTCGAAACCTGGAAGAATGGGAATTCAGTGAAGCCTGGAAGGATTTGTGTGAACTTATGCTTAGTGAAATGAGCAGAACCAGAAGAACATTTTACATCCTAACAGCAACATGGGAATGATGATCAAGCTTAATGGACTTACTCATACCAACAAGGCATCAATCAGGCACTATTTTAGGATATCTACAATGCAGATTGCCATCTGTATCCTGACAAAGAATTGTGGAATTTGAAGAAAGACTAAAGTCTTTCTATGTGCCTTTAATTTATTTTTTAAAAAGCTGTCTTATTATATAATTCTATTATATCTCATACTATATGTTTCTTCGTTAGGTATATGAATTGTTTCTCATCACATTGAACTTAGATGAATTCATCATATGGAAATGATGTAAAGACTAACAAAATGACTTCTGTGGGGGTAAGCGTAAGGAAACAAGACTTGGGCAAATATTGTAAAATTGAAAAATAAATAAAAGCTTTCTAAAATAAAAAGGAAACAAATTAAGGAGGTCGAAGGAAAATTGTGAGGAGAAATGTGAGCGATGCAGATAAATCATGAAAACTAAGTCAACAGCTTCATAAAAGGGATATAGAAAAAATAATGAAGAAAATATGTTAAACCCCACTTTAGACCACATGGAAAAAGCAATACAAAAAGCAAATGAAGATAAGAATGTTTTAAAAAACAGAACTAGCCAACTGGAAAATAGGAGAAAAAATGCTCTGAATAAAATAACTCCTTTAAATGCAGAATGGAAATAAAGGAAGCTGATGACTTTGTAAGAAATCAGAAGAAATAAAACTGTACCCCTCAAAACCACAAATTAGAATAAAATGTGAAATATCTCATTGAATAAAAACAATTGACCTTGCAAATATATACAGAAGAAATAATTTAAAAATTATGAGACTACGTGAAAATCACAACCAGGAAAAGATCCTAGAATTCATTTTTCAAGAACTAATACACCAAAATTGCCCTGAGATCCTAGAAGTAGAGGGTAAAATAGAAAATGAGGGAATTCATTGGTCATATTCTGAAAGAGATCCAAAAAAGAAACACTTCCAGGAATATTAAAGCTAAATTGAAAATCTCCTAAGTCAAAGAGAAAATACTAAACGTTGCCATAAACTAACTATCCAACTATAGAGGCTCTATAGTCAGGATTACTCATTATCTGTCAGCATCTACTTTAAGAACTCCGAGGGCTTAGAATATGATATTCTGGAAGTGAAAAGATCTTGATTTAAAACTGAGCATCAACTACCCAGAAAAACTGAACATCCTCTTTCAGGGGAAAAGATGGATTTTCAGTGAAATAGGGGACTTTCAAACATTCCTATGGAAAAATCCAGAGCTGAACAGAGAGTCTGATCACCATGTACACAACCCTGTGAACCATAGAGGTAGTGTCTGAGAATGACTAACTATGGGGAATTTAAGTATATTGAAATGTTTGTATTGCTGCATGAGAAGAATATACTGATAACTCATATGAACCTTCTAATTTATAAGAGCAGTTAGAAAGAGCAATTTTTAGACAAGTCATGGGAAGGAGTTGAAAATAATGGTACAATATAATAAAAAAGATAGAGTCAGTGGATGATTAAGGAAAATACTGTGAGGAAGAGAAAGGGGAGGAAGAAGAGGCCAATATATTTCACATAAGAATCAAGCAAAAAGCTTTGTGGAATGGGGGGATATGAGGGGGATAAGTGAACCTTCATTTTCATCAGAAATGGCTTAGAGATGAAATAACATCATGCATATTAATAAGTTATAATAATGTATCTTACCCTAGAGAAAAATGAAAAAAAATTGACAGGATAAGGGAGAATGAGGGAATAGGTGATAGAAGAGAGGAAAGATCATGGGAGAGGGAACTTAGATACAACACACTTCTGAAAAGGGACAGGATGAAAGGAGAGGGAGAATGGAATAAATGAGAATGGGAAGGAATGGAGTGGAGGCAAATACAGCTAGTAATAGCAACTGTGGGAAAAAAAGTATTAAAGCAATTTCTCAGGTGGACTTATGATAAAGAAGGAAAACTCATGCCAGAGACAGAGCTGTTGGAATCTGAACCTAGACTGAAGTACATGTTTTTTCTCTTTCTAACTAATCTCATGAGTTTTCTCACCTTTCTGGGGGGTATGCTTACTCTCACAACAAGATTATTGTAATAATATAAAAGAAATAAAACCAAAAAAAAGTAAAAAAGAAAAACCTTTTTTGAGTTCTGCCATAATGTGATTTTCTTTTTCTTAGAGGCTGTAAATACAGAGTCTTGGACTTTGTCATCTTCTGGTTCTGTGTTTTTGATCCTCTATGTTACCAAAGTAATTGACATTGTTCAGCTTCCCTGTTTTATATTTATTCATTTCCCCAGTCTGTGCCCTAGTTTTGAGGTGCTTCCCAAGCTTTTGAGTTGTTATTGGTACACTCCTACAAGGACTTCAGTTCCTTCAAAGTCTTATGAGAGTCTCTCCTGGCTTGTGCTTCGGATGACTACAAGCACACCCCTCTGCCCTGGAGCTGTGAGGAGGGTCCCTGCTCCACTATGGTAGTATGGGGGCCCACACTGTGACTCAGTTTTGATTATGGACAAAGCATTATAGTCCTTTTCAAGGGACAGAGGAGAGACCTTGAAAGTCTCTCCCTAACTACTTATCTTCTGAGTTTTCTGGGAGCATCTGCTGGGAGAATCCCTTCTGGTTGGCTATATGGGCCTGCTTCCATTTCCTGGGATATGGGCCATGCTGAGAGTCAATGTTATGATGAGGGATATGTTGTCCTGGGCCCTGTGATCACTCTGGCAGCGGTTTTCCTGCTTTTCTTCCAAGTTGTACTTTGTGTTCCCTGGGTTGGCAGGTCAGGAAACTGGTGTTCTGCTGCCATGTGTCAGAACTCCAGGGACCCAGGTTCCTTGCCAGCTGTTCCTGGAAGGCTATAGCTCCTTCACTCTCACCCAGTGATCCTATCTGCACCACTGTCCCTCCAATCCAGTAAAACAGAGCTTTCCCATTATCTTCCAGGTTAACTTGGGCTGGAGCATTGCCTCACTGAAACTTGCTGTGTGTTCTGTATCTTGAAAATTAAGAGCCATAATTTTAAGAATTTTCAAATATTTTAAAAGACAGCTCCTGGGAAATGCTGTCCTTATGCTGCAATCTTGGTTCTCCCCTCTTAATTATTCTATTATAACACCCTTGATATCTAAATCCTTATTTTGGTATTTGGTATTAATTATGGACCTTTGCCTAGTTTTTCTATACTATTTTCCCAGTTATCCCAGCAGGTTTTATGAAATAGTGAATTCTTTTCCCAGAAGCAAATCTTTGGATTTATCAGAAAATTACTTTATTTTTCTACTACTATATCTTTGTAATGCTGCTAATTCCATTGGCCCATTACCCTATTTCATAACCAGTGCAAGACAAAGTTATTATTTTTCCTAGTTCTGAATAATAGTTTTTAAGTAGGTTGATTGTTATGGAATTGAATAAATTATATAATTTGGGTAGAATTGTTATTGTTATTTTATTTCACAATGAGCAACTCATGTTTGTCCATTTGTTTAGATATGAGTTTCCTAGTATGAAAAAAAATTCTGTAGTTGTGTTCATATGGCTTTTGAGTTTGTCTTGGGAGGGAGATGCCAAAGTATTTTATATTGTCTACAGTTACTTTAAATGGAATTTCTTTTTCTAATTCTTACCTGTGGCCTTGTTTTTTAAATATAGAAATGCTGATGATTTATATGAGTTTATTATGTATTCTATTAGTTTGCTGAAGTTTTTTCAAGTAGGATTAGAGTTGATTTTCTGTTTCTCTTAGGATATCATCATATCATCTACAGAGAGTGAAAGTTTTGCTTCGTCATCACCAACTCTAATTTCTTCAATTCATTTTTTTTTTCTTCTCGTATTGCTAAAGCTTACATTTCTAAGACTATTTGTTATCATAATAGTGATAATGGGCATCAAAATTTCACACATGATATTAACAGAAGTACTCCAAATTTCATCTTCTTATTAACATACATTGTTTGTTAATGGTTTTAGATAGATGCTCATTATTTTGAGAACTCCATTTATTCCTATATTGTCTCTCTTTTTTTTTAATAGTAATGGATATGGTATTTTGTTAAAGCCCTTTTCATTCCATATTGAGATAATTATATGATTTCTGTTGATTTTATAAATTATATATTCAATTGTGTTCATGTGTTTTCTTTTATTGAACCATTCTTGCCTAATTGATATTTTTCCTAATATTGAATTATTCCTGATAACTCGAACTCATCATGGTGCATTATATTTATAACTTGCAAATATTTTGCTAAAATTTTATTTAAGATCTTTGCACCAATGTGCACTAGGGAGATATGTCTTTAAATTTCTTTGTCTGTTTTGGCGCTTCCCAATATAGTTATCAGCATCATATTTGCATTGTAAAAAGGAATTTGGCAGGACTTCTATATTTTGAAACATTTCATAACATTTGGGCTATATGCAATTGAAGATTTAGTCTTAGAGATTTTTGATGTTTTATTCAATATCTTTTGCTGGAGTGGTCCAATTTATTTTTCTGCAATAGGGTTTTTTCTTCCTCTTGCATTAATCTGGATAGCTTATATTTTTGTTAATATTCATCAATTTCACTCATGTTGTCAAATTTCGTGGCATACAGTTGGTGAAAATAGCTCTGAATTATAACTATAATTTCCTTCTCAGCATTGGTGAGTCCACCCTTTTCATTTTTGATCGTAGAATTTTGGTTTTCTTCTTTCTTCTTCTAATCAAATTAAATAATTATCTATTGTATTTTTCCATCAAACAAACTTTTGGTTATAGAAATTAGATCAATTATAATCTTGTTTTCAATTCAATTTATTTCTTCTTTGATTTTCAAAATTTCTAATTTTGTATTCAATTGGGAATTTTAATTTCTTCTTTTACCAGCTCTTTTAAATTGCTTATGCAACTCACTGATCTCTTCTTTATTTTATTTATATAAGAATTTAGAGATTTGCTTTGGCTGCATCCCGTAAACTATGGTATAATGTCTCATTATTGTCATTGCCTTATATGAAATTGCTGATTATTTCTATGATTTGTTGTTTAAGATAATCTTTCTTTAAAATTAGGTTCTTTAGTGTCCTATTAATTTTGGTTCATCTTTCTGTTCCCCTTTATTACATGCAATTTTTATCGCATTATGATCTGAAAGGCATGCTTTTAAAATTTTTGTTATTCCAGTTTGACCAACTTGTGCTTAGTCCATAGTAAATTTTAGTACAGGTACCATGTACTGCAGAGGAAAAGGTATAGTTCTTTTGATCCACATTCAATTTTCTCCAGAGGTCTATCATATTTAACTTTTCAAACATTCTATTCACCTCCTTAACTTTCTTCTTTATTTTATGGTTAGTTATCTTCAATTTTTTTCTTTTTTTTTGTTGTTTTTTTTTTTTTTTGCCAGGCAATGGGGTTAAGTAACATCCAAGGTCACACAGGTAGGCAATTATTAAGCATCTGAGGCTTGGATTTGAACCCAGGTACTCCTGACTCCAGGGACTGTACTCTATTCACTGTGCCACTTAGTTGCCCCAGAGATTAGGATTTCTGTGCCTGATTTTTTTTTACTTCTAGTAAAGCAAAATGTATTTTGCTCCAAACTTTTACCTTTATTCTCTGTGTAGGTTTCTTTTTCAAATATGTTTCTTGTAAGCAACATATTGTAGAATTCTGATTTTTAATTCACTCTACTATCTGCTTCTGTTTTATGGGAGAGTTCATGACATTCACAATTACAGTTAAGATTAGTAATTCTGCAATTCCCATCATTCTATATTTCCCTGTTAATACTTTTCTTTTTCCTTTCCCCTTATTTGTTCTCACCAATATTTTTCCCTTTCATCTTTTTAATTTTTTATGTATCTAATTCAACAGGATTACACAACTTGGCCAAGGTCACACAGCTAGGCAATATATAATTAGTAATCACCAGAGGCTGGATTTGAACTCAAGTCCTCCTCATTCCAGGACTGGTATTCTATCCACTGCATTACCTAGCTGCCCTTCTCCCTTTCCATTTTAATTTTCTTTTTAATTTTAATGTCAACTCCACTTTTACTTGTACTTTCTTTTTCCCCTTTCTCTGTCCCTTTTCTCCTTTTCCTTCCCTCCCCTTCTCACTTTCCTAAATGGATAGGGTATATTTTTAAACGCAATTATATATGCATATTTCCTCCTCTTTCAGTCAAATCTATTTACAGTAGGATTTAACCAGTGTTCACGACCTCTCTTATTTCCCTGCACTATAATAGGTCTTTGTGCCTTTTCATAAGGTGTTTTTATGCTCTAAAGTCTAGCCTTCTCCTAGCATGTTACTTCGTTTCATAACTTTATTACTTTAATCTTTCTTATTCCTATAACTCCCCTGTCAAAATTCCTTTTATCTGTCCTGAATTGAAGCACTTTTCTCAAGACTTGATTGATTGATTACAAGATTGTCTCATAGTCGCTTTCTATGTCCTATTAGAAATACACTTCTCAAAAGTTATTATTAACATCAAATTATATTCAAGTTATATCACACTCTCTTTTAAAGTAACCTCCATGGACACACAATCCTCATGAGCCAAGGCATTATATAAAACAAAAATCATTTCATGAAATATTTATACCCCTCATCCCCAAACACACTCCCTCCTATTGTTGTGAAACCATCAGGAAAATCATAATTTCTTCATGGGGGCAATGATCAACCTTGATAGATTTGCTCATTCCCTCAGTGCAGGGACAAATTGGGGCTGTCTGCAATGGAGAAAACCATCTGTATACAGACAAAGAATTGTGGAATTTCAACAAAGACCAAGGACTTACCATAAATTTAGGGGAAAAAAAACTGATATCTTATTGTCTGATAATGTTATCTCTTATACATTATGTTTCTTAAAGATATGATTTCTCTCTCATCACATTCAGTTCAGATCAATGTATACCATGGAAACAATGTAAAGACTGGCAAATTGCCTTCCTGCGGGAGGGGGGAGGGGGGGAGGCAAGTAAGATTAGGGGGAAAATTGTAAAACTCAAAACAAATCAAATATTTATAATTCAAAAAAAATTCATGATTTTTTTATTGTACAATGCCTGAAAGTACACTCCCTTGCTTCATTCCTATGATACTCTAATCATAGCACTGCAACACTCCCTAACTAAAATATTACACTCTCTCCAATCATAGTACTGCAATGTTCATTAACTAAAATATTGGATACACTCTCTCTCTGTCTCTATAGTATTCCAGCTCTAGTACTACAAGCCTATTTATCTAAAATATTGGGCACAAATTCATTTTCTCTGTCTCTAAATAGTATTTCAATTATGGCACTATAATACTTTTTAGTGAAAATATGGAATAAGTAGAGATCACTTCATGTTCAATTTATGTCCAGCCCTTCTAAATATATTCTCTCCCTCTTTCCCTGTAGTACAAAATTATGTATCTGGTAAAATTAGACTACTTCATGATTTAATCATGCAAAGACCCTCTGAGTACTCTCTCTGCACTTTCCATCCCAAAAGAAAATGCATTTCTCATAGTCATACCATTTCATGACTCATTTATAGCCATACCCTCTAAGTACAATCCCAACCCTAATAGTCAACATATCTTCATGAGTCAGTTATTCCAAATTCCTCTAAGTACAATCCCTGTAACTGTATTCAACCTCATTAACTCAACATGTTCAATGACATTTTATAACCATACATTCTCTCTAAGTATGATCTTTTAACTATTCTGAGAAAAATAAAATGATAAAAAACAAGTATTACAAATATTATCTTCCCTATTAGGGTTGTATACAGTTTAATGTTCTGGATTAGCATTTTTTCCCTTTGCTTTGACCTTTTTGGCATCTCTTGACTTTTGTATTTGAACATTGAATTTTCTGTTTAGTTCTGATCATTTATCAGAAAAATTTTGAAGCTCTCTGCTTCAAAGAAATTCCCCTGAAACTACATGCTGAATTTTGCTGGGTTATTAATTCTGAAATATAATCCAAGATACCTTGGCTTCTAGAATGTCATATTTTGGTCCTTCAGATCTCTTAATAAAGAAGTTAATATGTCCTGTGAAATTATGATTATGCTTCCTTGTTATTTCAATTGCTTCTTTTTGGCAGCTAAGAGTAATATATATTACTTTTTACTTGAGAATGTTGGAATTTAGCTGCAATATTCCTTGAAGTTTTTTTTTTTCCTGAGTTCATCCTCTGGAGCTGTTCTGGGGACCCTTTCAAGTACTATTTAATCTTTTTGGTTTAGGATGTAAGGGAAGTTTTCCAAGATACTTACTTAAATCTATTTTCTGGGTTCTTTTTTGATCAAGGTTTTCTGATAAAGCATTAATTTGTAAACTATCCCTTTTGGATCTACTTTACATATTTTTTCTTTTTACTAAAATGTACTTGAAATTTTCTTCTAATTTTCCAGTTTTTTGGTTTTGTTTGTTGGTAACTTTGTGTTCTATATGCTCATTAATTTCCATTTATCCAATTCTAATTTTTAGGGCTTTATTTTCTTCTATTAGCTGTTGTGTTTCCTTTTATAGTTGATTAATTTTACTATTTGCTGAGCTGATTATTTTCCACTTGATTGATTTTATTATTTGATGATTCCCACTCTTTTTCCAGTTTTTTATTTATTTTTACTTAGTTTTACTTTTAAAGGAGTTCACTTCTTCAGTTAATTTTTCATAATTCCCTTATGTTACTTTCTTTTCTTTTTTGCCATTTTTTTTCTTTTCTATAATTTTAAAAATCCTTTTAAGCTCTTTCAGGAGGCTTTGGATTTGAACTCAATTCATAAATATCTTTGAGATTTCACTTGTAGGCAAGTTGTCACTGCTTTCTTCTTCTGAAATAGCATTTTTATCATCCCTGTAAGAATAATAGGCTTCTATGGTTAGAGTTCTTTTTAATATTTTGCTCATTTTGATAGTTGAACAGAGCTGCTGGGGTACAGGGAGTATAGTTCCAAACTTTATGTGCTAGGACTGGACTTTGGTCCCCTTTTTATCACTTAGTAAGTTGTTTCAGATATAGTACAAGAATTGTCTTTGTAGAAGTTTGTTTCCATTTCTATGTCCAGTAATTGCCTAATCAATGGTTGCTTCTGAATCTATTCCCATATACAGTCTAAGTGTTCACGGAACTTGGACTTTATCCAGAATTGGGATGCTTCCAGCTGACTTGCTGAACTGTGACTTGAGCTGCAATGTAGCTAAGAGAGTCCTGGTTTTCCCTCTCTCTGACTTATGATGGGATATATTTTCTCTTTCCCCCCCAAAGAGACAAACTTTTACTATAGACCTTCCATGACAGCATGAATGGAGAACTTCTTTTGCTCTTTTTGGAGAGGTGGGATCTGTGGTTTTAAGGTATATGTAGAGGTTGCATTTAAATTTTTGTTGAGAAAGTTCTGAGACCATCCATACTTTGTGTTGCCATATTGACTCCACCCTGTAAAGTCCCTATATGTACTTTTTGAAGAAAAAGGAGAATGAAGAATTCAGTCAATTTCTTATTATGACACCAAAATTGTGCTGATATCTAAACTAAGAAGAGCCAAAATAGACAATGAAAATTCTTCCTATCTCACTAATGGATATATATATATGAAAAATTTAATAAAGTTCTAACAAAAAGATTATTGCAATTTATAATTAGCATAATACACAGGATTAAATAATATTTATAACAAGTCTGTGGGGATGGTAACATAATAGGAAAACAATCATAATAATTGACTACATTAACAATAAAAGCAACTTTATAAAACATTTGATTATCTCAATAGATGAAGGAAAAAAAAACCTTTGTCAAAATACAGCACACATTGCCATTAAAATGCTAGAGAGCATAGGAATGCATTAGGTATATATTATATATTATATATTATATATTATATATTATAGAAAATATATTATATATTATATTTACATATATTATGTATATATGTATATTATGTATTAAGATAATAAAAAATATCTAAGAGCCTCAGCAATTATTATATATATAAAAGATGGTATACTTAGAGAAGACTAGAAAATCAACTAAAAAGCAACTTGAAAAAACCCCTTTAGCAAATTAGGAAGCTATAGAGTCAATCCATATAAATTATCATCATTTTTATATAATAGCAACAAAGTTCAACAGCAATATGCAGAAAGAAAAAATCCATTTAAAGTAATTATAGTCAATAGAAAATGCTTGGGAATCTACCACCCAAAATAAATTAAGAAACTGTATGAACACAAATACAAAACACTATTTATACAAATAAAGTCAGATCTAAACAACTGGAAAAATGTTAATTGTTCATGAGTACCTTGAACTATATAAGAAAAACAGCAATTAATTACTTAGTGTTATGCCTATCAAATTAACAATTAAGTGTTTTACAGCTAGAAAAAATAGCAACAAAATTAATCTGGACAAGTAAAACATCAAGAATATCATAGGAAATAAAGAAAAACATGGAAAGGTAGGTGACCTACCTGTGATGGATCTAAAACTAATTTATAATTTTTCAGTCAACAAAGCCATGTGGAAGAGAGAAATGTATTAGTGTAATTGCCTAGCTATGACAGAAATGGCAGTAAAATTCTATTGCAATCTACAATTTGATAAATCCAAAGATTTTAGCTTTTAGGCTAAGCACTCTGTATTTTACTACTTTCCAGTAAAACAATAAAAAATAGTATTATAAAAATTAGGCAAAGACCAACATCTCATACCCTATAGCAAAATAATTTTGAATTGGGTATAGTATTTAGACATAAAGAGTGAGAACAATGCCATTTAGGAGAACAAATATTAGTCTATCTGCAGACATATGGAAAGGTGTGGAGGTTATTGTAAAAGATAGAGAAACTTATAGATGGCAAAATGGATGATTTTTCACTGCAGTCAAATAAAAAAAAGTTTTTGTCCAAATAAAACCAATTCATCCAATAAATCCAAGATGAGCATGAAGGCAGAAACCTGAGAATGAAATTTTCATAGCTTTTTTTTTTATGAAAAAAGACTCATTTCTAAATTATATATATATATATATATATCAGTCAAATTCATAAAAATGTAATATGTTCTCCACATAAAAAATATTCAAAAATATGAACAGATAGTTTAAAAATGAAAAGCTATCCATGGTAGATCAAAACTGGTTCAAATCATAATGATTAGTGAAAGGTAAATTAAAACAACTCTGAGGTATCACCTCATACCTACCATCTTGATGAAAATGACAAAAGAGGAAATAATCAAAGTTAGAGAGGTTGGGGAAAAACTGGAACACTAATGCACTGTTTTTGGAGTTCTGAAGTGACACAACCATTCTGCATATTGAGAGCAATCTGTCCAAAGGGCAATAAAACTATGCATACCCTTTAATCCAGGAATAATACTACTATTTCAGTATCCCATAGAGATCATAAAATAAGGGGAAAGATCCATATATACAAAAATTTTTTATAGCAGCTCTTTTTTTGGAATAAATAATTGGAAATTTAGGGGATACCTATCAATTGGGGAATGGTTGAATAATTAAAGTACATGTTTATTAACAAGTGATATTGTACTATAAGAAATCATGAATGACTTGACTTCAGAAAAATTTGAATATTGAGTGAAATGAACAGAATCAAGAGAACATTATCAGCAACATTATGAGATAATCAACTATGGTGGAAGAAGCTCTTCTCATCAGTTCAGGGAACAGGGACAATCCTGAGAGACCTCTTACAGAAAATGCCATCAACATGCAGAGAAAGAACTATTGTATCTGAATGCAGAGCACAGCATGCTATGTATACTTTCTAAAATTTCTTTATTTTCTCATTTTATGCTCTTCAATTCTAATTCACTTTCCACAACATGTATAACATCAGAATATGTTTAAAATTATTGCATACATTCATCCTTTTTTTAGACTTTTCACTGTCATGGGAAGAGGGGAGAGAAGAGAAAGTAGTAGATAAATGGAAACCTAAAGGTTTGCAAAAAGATGAATGTTAAATCCTATTTTTTCATGTAATTGGTAAAAGAGTAAAATGAAATTTGAAAAAAATTAAAACTTGTTTTCATTATGAAACCATAGCTTATTTCATTGAATCATTCTCCCATTTAACATACCATACCCTGTTACCATAGGATAATGTTTATTGCAGTGTTATCATTTATCTACAAATAAAATTAAAATAGAATTAATATTAACTATTTTATTGATGGTTATTATTTAACTTAAAAAATCTACAAACCAAGACAAAAGTGGAGAGAGATTTGGGATATAATTTTTTTTCACAGAAAACCAGGCACTCAATGCAACCTCTGGGATCAAAATACAAAAAACTATGGATAGAGTCTCTGCTGCTTATGTTAATTTGGTCTAAAAATTAACATAAAGAAAATACTGGATAGCACCACTGTGGAAAAATTTGCATAGCAAATGAAGAAATTTTTGAATACTGTGTACAAGTTCATACACATTAGCATAAAATTTCCAGTTATGTCTACATAGATGTTGAAATAAACACACATATTGAGAGAGCTAATTCAAAGTTTGGGAAGCTACAAAGGAAAGCATCTAAGTTAATAGGCATAAGAATGCCACACACACCAAAGACCTATGCAAATCATTGGACTGACTTCATTGTTGAATGAGTATGAAATAGAAAAAAGATATCAATACCAATAAATAAAATTAAAATGTTTCTGTTTGAATTGTCTTTTCAAAATTCTGAAGATTGCTTAGCAAGATAAGGTCTTGGACATTAACGTTCTTTCTCAAGTAAAATTACCAATCATTCAGATTTTACCACAAAGAATGGAGTTCTAATGAATTAGCTATATTGCTTCAAAAGTAAAAAAAATGCATTTGCCTAAAAATCTCTTTTACAGATAACGCATAAAGGGCAGGCACTCACATGCTGGTCAGAAGAAACAATAAAAGGGAACTCTCCAGATTCATTACCAAAGAACTGTTCAATAAGGCATGTGAGCATCAAAGTTACTGTCCTTTATTAATTAAGCAAAATTGTAGTAACTCAAAAGAAACATGATGGACAAATTTGGATTCATCTCCACTCCAAAAGTTGATTTGAATTATCTGTACTCTACCTGTTGTAGAACCTTCAAAGATTTTATTTGTCTGATCAACCACAAGTTACACTATACTCTGACTCTTACATAGTGATGTCTTCTTAATACTCTTCAACAAGAAAGGACAACAAACAGCCAAGATGATCCAATTGATAATAAAAGAAATGTCTGCAGTCATGTTTAACTAAAAAACAAAAAGAATTAACTGATTAAAGAAAAGAATTGAAGGAATACAAAGAAACTGTACAAGGGCAGCCCATTGAATGCTGAATGAGACCACATCTCCAAAACCCACCACTTAATTGGGGAACCTATAAAGTTGAATGAGAAAGTGGCAGGAAGAGATACAAGAAATATCATCAAAGACTGTCATTCTTAGTGGACTTCAGGTTTACATAGCAAAAAGGAGAGAAAGAAAGAAGGGATGGAGTCAAAAGGGAGAAAAAGAGGGAGGAAGAAGGAAGGAAGAAAGCAGAAAAATTCTCAATGACTTCATCAATTAATGACTAAAGGAGTTATCTGAATCAATAGTTGACTATGAAGCTGAACCTATGTCTCTAAGTCAAAAGTTGCATACATTATCCAATGCTATATCTATAGATAGAAATAAGTAAGAAATGATATTTTAAATTAGGTAGATTGTATTTAGAGAACATATTAAAATGATTCCACATAATTTAATAAAAAATATGCTGAGACAAAGGTCACCTTAATCTAACATTTGGTTCATCCTGCAGTGCCAGTTTTGCTTACCAAAAGTGACCTACTAGGCAGTCTCATTCAATATCTAGCTCCAATCCAGCAAGTAGAACTTCTTACCCATTTAGAGTTTGATAATAAGTTGAGATCATTTTGACTTCAAGAACTTTAATCATTCAGTTGGTCAGAGGAAAACTGTGTCTAGTCTCCACTTCCCTATTTTCTTCTCTCCCCTGCCATGAAAGCACCAACTATCCTCAGGAAAACTATAAATGATTCCATTAGTCTGTTGCCTCTACCCAGAGCAGATGATTAATCTGCATGTCAGGACCACTTTGGACCTCCATCAGTTTTTTATGGCTTCATCACGGCCAATAGAATAATGGACCAACTCTGGAGAAGCTAGTGGGAAGTCGTGGGAGAGATCTCTTTTCTTTGTGAAAGGCATAGGAAACCCCAGGAATGGGTTCACTCTAAGAGAGGGAAATGTCCCCCTTAAAACATTGTGGTTCCAGCAGGATCAGGTGAATCAACTATGAAATTTTGTTGTATTTTCAACAATCTCAACTCAAAGATGAAACTTCAAATTATGATGTACCACACTGTTGAATAAAGTTCAAAGTTGATCAGATACCATCATAGTTTTGACCATCACAAACCAAAAGTGGAAAGTTTGAGAGGAAAGACAATTAGCACCTCAAGTGATAGGTTAGAATGTACCAGGTTCTTGAATATTTTCATCACATAACACCTTATTGATGTGGCATGGTTACCTCTCTGATACAGAGACTCCCACAATAGCCAGACCATCTCTAAAAATCAGATTGGGGATGGAAAAATTCTGGCAAAGGCAAATGAGAAGGATTCCTTGCACAGCAAACATCTCACTATAATAAATGTAATTGTGCAACTCATGCTTCCAATCATTTGGTTGGTATGATCCTCATCTATATGAAGGAATAGTAGTAGTAGTACATTCTGAACTCTCTGATCCTGGGAAAGTTGAAGAAAGAATGAACCTAAATACATATAGTAGGATTTTGTACTTGGAGGTTGCACAGTTTTACTGATATTTAGGGATTCATTCTCAAGTTCTCTTCAATAGGAAAAGATTATAAAAGAAGGAAAGGGTCATGTAAAATATTATTATCAAATAAAGGTACTGATGATTCTACCACCAATTTGTTTTTTTCCCACTCTTTCAAATTCTTACATACCAAAGCTTTCTGATTGACAATATAGCAATGAATCAGGTTGTCTTTCATTATCTTTCAACCCTGACTGCTATCTTTACTATGATATAGCAGACTGACCTATAGATAACAAATCACTATATTCTTTGGTTATTTGAAAAATGTTTTATTAGAAAGAAAAATATATAGCTGAGAAGGTATTCGACAAGCTATTTCCAACACATGTAATTGTCATGATGTTTGTTCTTCCTTCTTAAAGAAAACCATGACATCAGGGAGGTGATTCCAAAGATAAGAAAGTGAATTAGATTTCAGTGAGGGGATGCTCGGCTAAGTCACCAGTCTCATTCTCTCCTCCAGAAGTATCTGTATCCAGTGATCAGGTATCAATTAGGACAACTGAAGATTACCCTAGATGAAAGACAATTAGGGCTAAGTGACTGATCAAGGTCACATATTTATTTGGTGTCAAGTACCTCATTTCAGATTTGAACACATGTCCTCTTGACTTCAGGGCCCCCATCCACTGCACCACCCAGATACCCCTGAGTCATATAAAACTCCCAAAGATAGAGCTGGAGAAATAGGTATATTCAGTGATTCAAAGAGATCTGGCATGAAGCAAAGTCTAAACTAGAAGTGTGCTTAATCATATTGCCAATGTCAGTAAAATCTTTTGAGTAAAATTGAACCCCTACTTAGTAATCTCAGAAAGCTTTCTATTACTTCTGTGATCACAGCTGAACTTTCATTTGACATTTGACTTCTTGACTTCTATATTTCTAACTTCTATATTTCTAACTTCTATATTTCTAACACATCACTCTTATTCATGTATTACAGAATGAAGTATTTTTTATTTATTTGTTGTTTCTTAGACCTGTCATTTAACTGACAATCTTTGACCTTTGTGTCCCTCTTGCCTAGAATCATCTCCTGTACTCCCTCTAATTCTTATAACCTGTGATTTACATCTCAGATTAATGACTTAATTCTCAGAATAAATGCTTTCTTCTTTGAAAATCTTTCCCAGTGCACCTGACTACTAATATAATTTATATAACTTTTGCAAACTTCTCATTTGCTTTGTATTTTTCTTGAACATGCTAATTATAGATGACCCACATACAGTCACCAGGATACTACAATGGTTACTCATTTATATAGTAGCAAAAATCATAATTTAATGATTCACATAGGACAAATACAATTTTTTGAACAATACATACTGTGCAAATGGAATGGATGGTGCAATCTATAAACACAACTTTTCAAGAGAAATATTATAGTACAGAACCAAGAGGTCAGATTAAAGACAAGGTCTAACTTGAACTCCCTCAAAGAACTCTAAGTACCATTAAATAATGACTCTAAGCAAATTTTATAGTGATCAAACCCAATGAAAGACAGAGCGAATCAATTTTCCAACCCAAGATAATTTGGGAAAGCAGTGGGAAATTCTGTTTCACTGCTTCATAAAGGATAACATTACAATGCTGGTGTGGATGGTCCATAGTATTCCAGAAAGAGACAATTGTGTCAGTAGTAGCTGTGGAGCTTTCCAGACCTCTTGGCCCAGAGATTGCAAATGACAAATTGGTAAAACAGCAGGAAAAATCTACAGCAGCAGGGTTAGAGTGGAAAACAGTCCAACATAAGCCTCAGCCACAGATGCAGACTCAGCAAAACAATACCAGTCCTTGAGAGGCATTGAATCAGCAGTGGAAGAAGTTACTTCCAAAACTCTCAAACCAGAGCATAAGGAGATTATAGAGGTCTCTTTGTTATTAGGAGAAGCAGGACTCGGTTGCTTTACCCATACTCATGTTTGGTTTACAATCCATTTTCACAGTGTTAGGAAGAGAAGGTACAGCAGCACAACAGAAATTGCTTCCTGAGAGAATCAGGGATCCTCTTCACACTTCTGGGGCAGGCAGGACAGTTGGTTGTCGCTTGTAGACCAGAGCACAGAACAAGGAGTAAAAACCTCTTCTTAAATTTAAGACCTTGAAAAAATTGAAAAGTTTCAGTTCCCTAGAAGTAATTCTGAAAACAACTGCAAACTGTCCAAACCCCAAAAGTTTGGGACTGTGAGATCTCTATCATACAAACAGAGACCTACTTTAACAAAGTTGCAATCAAGTGATAGGCTGGGGGCATGAGCAAACAGAAGAAAAATTTTAATCTAACCATTGAAAGTTACTATGTTGATAAAGAGGATCAAAACACACTCAGAAGAAGATTACAAAATCAAAGCTATTACATCCAAAGCCTCCAAGAAAAATATGAGTTGATATCAAGGCATGAAATTTCAAAAATTATTTTGAAAATCAAGTTAAAGAGATAGAGGAAAAATTGGGAAGACAAATGAGCATGATGGAAAAATTATGAAAACAAGTCAGCAGTTTAGTGGAAACACAAAAATTATCATTCTATAAACTAAACGGCGCCAAATGAAAATCGTGGTACAAAAGAAAAACAATGAGGAAAAGACTACCTTAAAAATCAGAACTGCTCAAATAAAAAAGGAGCAATATAAAAGTTCATTTAAGAAAATGATTTCTTTTTTTTTTTGGTTTTTGCAAGGCAAATGGAGTTAAGTGGCTTGCCCAAAGCCACACAGCTAGGTAATTATTAAGCGTCTGAGACTGGATTTGAACCCAGGTACTCGTGACTCCAGGGTCAGTGTTTTATCCACTGTATCACCTAGCCACCACAAGAAAATAAGTTCTTAAAATAAATAATTGAGAAAGGGAAGTTTTGTGAGAAATCAAGAAACAATGAAGCAAAACCAAAAGAATGAAAAATTAGATGGCAATTTCAAACATCTCATTGATAAAACATCTAATCTAGAAAATAACTCCAGGAGAGATAATTTAAGAATTAATAAACTTCAGGAAAGACATGATTAACAAAAGAGTCTAGACATCAACTTGAAGAACTTATCAAGCAAAAGTGCTCTCATATTATGGAACTAGACAATTAAATAGAAATTGAAAGAATCCAGTGATTACCTCCTGAAAAAGATCCCAAAATGTAAACTGAAAGAAAGATTATAGTCAAACTTCAGAGCTCCCAGGTGCAGGAAAATGTATTCCAAACAGCCATAAAAGAACAATTCAATTAAAATGCATTCATAGTCAGAATTTAGTAGCATCTAAAGAATTGTAGGACTAGGAATATTATATTCCATAAAGAAACAGGGCTTGTATTACAATCAAGAACCAACTACTAAGGAAAACTCAGCATAATCTTTTAGGGGGTAAAGACAGACATTCATTGAAATTGGAAACTTTCAAATTTTCCTTATGAAAACACCAGAGCTGAACTGAAAATTTGATTTTCCATTATGAAATTCAAATGTAGCATAAAAAAGTTAAACAAGAAAGGGAAATAATAAAAGCAATCATTTTGAATTATTTATATTCCTACATAGGAATATGAAGCTGACAACTCATAAGAATTTTTCTCATATAACAGGGCAATTAGGAAGAGCATATATAGACAGGGCAAAAATAGGAGCTGAATACGAAGGTTTAATATGTTAAAACCACGTGATTAAATGTGAGAGAATAATGTATTTAGAGAAAGGGAAAGGGGCAAGGTATAATAGAGTAAGTTATTTTCTATAACAGACATAATAAAAAGCTTTTGTAGTTGAGTGGAAGATGAGCATAGGTGAAGAGAAATGAATGAGCCTTATTTTCATCAAAATTGACTCAGGCAATAACATACACACTTAATTGGTTATAGAATTCTATCTTGAACCACAGGAAAATAGAATAGAGTAAGATTAAGTTGGCATGATAGGAAAGGAAGGCAGATTGATGGAGAAACTAATAAGAAGTTAAATACTTTTGAAATGGACAAGGTGAAAGGAAACAGAGAATAAAATAAACAGGTCTGGTGTGACTAGGATAGAGGGAAACAGCAATAAAAATGGTGGGGGTAAATATATCAAAACAAGTTTCTCTGATAAAAGTTTCATTTCTCAATCATAGTGTTTCATTCCCAATACTTTATAGGGTCATACTATAAAAATGTTTTTTAAAACTACAGATTGAAGACATTAATTTTAAAGCAATTCTGAGGTATTACATCTACTAATTTGTTTGTCTAATAAGACAGAAAGTAAAATTAACAGATGTTGCAGTCAATGTAGGGAAAATGTAGGGAATTAATTAATTGGTTGATTGATTGATTGATTAATTAATTAATAATTGAGAAATTGTGAAATGATGCAACCATTCTGAAGAGCAATTTGGAGATATGACCAAAGGGCCACTTGACCTAGTAATGTCACTGCAAGCTTGTATTCCAGAAGAAATGAAAATGGGATGTAAAAGGACATATATGTATAAGGCTATTTATTGTAGTAATTTTCTGGTGGCAAATAATTGAAACTTGGGGATTCACATTGGTTGACAAATGATTGAACAAACTGTAATTTGCTGTTATAATTGAAATCTATTTTGTTGTAAGAAATCATGAGCACAGGCGGCTAGGTGAAACAGTGAATAGACTCTGGAGTCAGCAGGACCTGGGTTCAAATCTGTCCTCAAAAACTTAATACTTGCTTAACTATTTGACCTTGGATGCATCACTTAACCCCTTTGCCTTGAAAAATCACAAGAAAGAAATGATGAGAATGCTCTTTGAAGGACCTGGAAAGACTTACATGAGCATATGCAATAAAAAATATACTATATACAATGTACCAGCAATTTTGCAGGATGATCCTCTGTGAATGATTTAAATTTATATCAGTGCTGTGAACCAAATCAACTCTGACAGACTTATGATAGAGAAAGTTATGCATCCCTAGATAGAAAATTGATGGTGTCTGAATGCAGATTGAGGGAAGCTTTTATTTTTACTTTATTTTTCTTGTGGTTTCTTTTTTGTGGGAGGTCTATATTTTCTGTCATAATATGACTACTTTAGAAATGTTATGTATGATTACATGTTTTATCTTATGTTAAACAACTTAATTTTTCAATGTGAGGAAGTAAAAAAAGGGAAATAATTCAGAATTCAATGTTTTTCAAATGAATGCTAAAACTTGTATTTACATTTAACTGTTGGAAAATAAATTTTAGAAAGAGAAATATTGTTAGTGCATTCAATATTTTGTGAGAAGTTGGAGAACAAGATATATCACTTGAAAATTTTCCCTTTATATGAATCCACATTGCTTGGTGGTGCAAAGATCCATTGTTCATTTTAACCATGGCATCTTCTTATAAATAACATACATACACACACACACATAAGTTTGTGTATTTAGATATTTAATACATTTATATGTAGATACTATAAATTCATGCGAATAACCACTCAAATGTTCACAAAATTGTTTGTTACTAAAGTTGACACAAAATTCAGGGTTATGGAAAACATTCTTTTGATGATATATGATCATAGAATGAGATAAAATGGTCCTGTTTCAAAAATGTGAGAAAAGAGAACAAAGCACATAAATACTATCAAGTATTTAAGAGAATTGAAGACATTCTTCTTTATCCAATACAGAAGATTTATGAAAACACCCACACAACACATGTGTACATGCATGCACAAATGTAGAGATAAGCACAAACTATCTATCTTTCTGCCTGCCTGTTTACCTCTCTATTACTAAACTCCAAAATGCAGGTGGGTTTCTGTTATGTTATACTGACAAAAACCGTCTCTAGCATGAATTTTCTTTGATATTTTTCTTTTCTTTCAAGATCTGACTTCTTAATCTATTCACATAATTTCTGGTTTGTAAACTCTACATAAATTCTGATTGACATCTTTAATCTAATCTCAAAAAATTGATTTCATCACTTAAAGATTAAATGACTTGTCCATTGGATATTTACTAAATAGAATTCCATATAGCTTTATGATTTATGATACATTTTATATGTTATTTTGAACATTTCTTAGAACTAACTGATGAGGAATATACTATTATTAAACTCATTTTACAGTTTAGGAAACTGAAACTTAAAAGGGTTATATGACTTTTTGACTCTTATACAATTTGTGTCTTAAACAAGAATCATACTTGCTTTTTCTGAGTCGATTTACAGCAATCCATACATATCCTATATGTATCACATAGGCAGAAATTAAAACCAAGAGTTCCTTAATCCAAGACCAGTCCTTGCACATTGCTTCTTTGACACTAGAAAAATTAATTTAGTTAAATTTTCCCTTAAATCTTAGAACAAGACTAAAATTTTTTCCACAAACTTGTCAAATGTGAAATTAATTAAAATTCATTTTAGATTCTTAAGAGGTACTGAAGCATTTGATACAGAGGAAAGATCCAAATTAGTTTTAGCTATGTGTTGTGTAAAGTGATTATCTCCCATCTAAGACATCCCCTAGTATAATATAACTGGTCTTCTAAATATCACAGCATTACATGGGTGAGCTGTTCTCCTTTAGCTTGACTTTTTAGCACATATGAAGTGTTTTGAATCAGAAAAATTTATATGCTTCACATCACTAGGTGACATACCTTATGACATTTGCAAAGTTATTTTATAGACAGCAGAAGTTCAGAATACTCGATGCCATTTTTAAATGTTCTAAATTTCAAATATGAAAAATATTTTTTAGTTTTACTTGATCCAATTGTGAACTCTACAGTAGATGCCAACCCTATTGGTAGAAGCTGTACACCATTTAAAGCTAATAGGATGAACATAATTTAAAAATAATAATTTTTACCATTACTTAGAGACTGCTGTAGTTTTCCATTTATTACCCTATGGCTCCAATGTGTATGTTGGAACAATTAAATTGAAAATCAAATTTACTTGCAGACATGGGAAATTTAAAACGACTTAAATTACTAAGACTGAGTTGAAAGTGAGGGCATAGCATCTCTCCCAAAGGTCTACAAAAATATTCTCAGTTGCCATTTTCTTATGCATAACATTCTTTAACCTACTCCTGTAAGAGGAACAGCCTAATCAAGTGACTTGGTTGCTGGCTATCTACTTTATGTATATTGAGGAACACTAGGTAGATCTACTTGCATTATCATCATCATCATCATCATAATATCTACTATGTTCTTTCTACATGTATAGATTTGGCATCCTATAAATTCATTCTTTTTTGTGTGCTAAACATCATTGTGGTTTGTATCCTTTTGAATTTCTATTAATGGAATTTATAACATTGTGTGCTAGGATGCATTTTAGTATCAGGTTAACTCTTGAGTACTTTTGTAGAAATCAAATATTCTCTTCAAAAGACCTACTTAGTCTTTGCATTTTTTTCTCTCATTTTAACAATACATCAGGTCTTGAATTATTTTCTGTCCTCAGGAATCCCCCAACAAAATTCAAATGTTGCTGAGGGAAGATGTCATTTAAAATCACTTAGTTGAGACTAAGTCAGTTAAAAGGAGGTAGAAGGCTAGGAACAACAATATAAGGATGTTGGGACTGTAACACTTGAAAGGAATATAAACAAACATTCCCCAAAGTTTTACCAACTTCTCAATTTTTCCATAAGACCATTTCAGTTTCCATAATTGGATGGAATGGTATTAAAATTTATCCCATAAAATATCACAGAAATATAACAAAATATAGAAATACCCTGTTCTTCCTTTCCTTAGCACATTGGATATAAATTGGAAAATTGTCAAAGGTGAATGATTTGGAATTTTATTGTCTTTCCATGATCATTTTTTTTTAGATGCTCAATTAGTACTGAAATACCAAAGGGAGGAAAAGTATAGAAGATTTTATACCTATTTACAATAAACAGCTTTTCTGGATTTGGAAATTTAAAATAACCACTTGTAGAAGAAAAAAAGTATTAAAATGAGCAACTCAAAAATATGAGACTATTAAGTTCAACTTAATCAGCTTTTATTAAATAATCTTTCATTAAGCCTTACTATATACCAGGTATTTTACTAGATGCTGGGAATATAATAGCAATAATAATGGTTATTGATCCTTTCTCCAAGTTTCTTGCATTCTATTATATGATAACAAACATTGAAAATTAATGACTGATATCTTTTTATAGTCGGTAAAAGGCTGGACCTAGAGTTTGGAAGACCTGGTTCCTAATTTTACCTTCAACCTTTCTTATTTTCAGGTAAATTCATTTAGATTGGCTACTGAGTTCTAGACTGATTATGAATTATATTGTTTAAGAGAGTACCCATATTAATGAAATGTTATATCCTTTGGTATGATAGTAATTAAATGAAGAATTTTAGGCAAATTTGGGGGATCATTTTCTATTAAGTAACTTTAATACCTCTATTTCCTAAAAGCTTAATTTGAAACTTTTCTAATTGTCTAGACTTATATCTGTTCCATTAATATGATGCTTTAACTTCCTCTGTCTTCCCAAAGCTCAGCCAGACTTCCTACTAGCTTTTCAGTTTTGTCATTGTTTTTGGTTTGGGTTAATACTCAAACTGTTCATAGGATTTTTCTGGTTGGATGCAATAATGAATTGAAGTAGATCCTGCTCAGTCAAAGCTTTCCTTTCCTCTGTTAATATCTCCAATAGTTGTTGGCTTCTAAGTAAGATAACTCCATGTTTCTTTTTGTCTTTGGCTAAGACTGTAAGTCATTTCTTTACTAAGTGAGATAAAATATAAATGAAATAAGGCAAATTATCTCTAATATACAATGTTTAAGATACGAATAATAAGAACAAGTTAAAAACTGCTTATATTATTGAAAATAATGCTAGAGAGAAAAAATATATTTAATAAAATTTGATATATTAGAAAAAACTATTTCATGTCAAGGCTAGCAATAATCATTCAATTTGAAAAAAATCTGGCATGACAAAAATCTCATGCAAGCATTGCGTTACTTTCCCTGTTTCTGTTAAGTAGGTCATAAAAGAATATGAGGTAATTAAAATAAAGTGATGCATTAAATATCATTACATCTGCTTACAAAGTTAGATTTGGCTCCTAAAGCATTTAATTCAAATATAGGTAGCTTTCAATGAAATGCAGAAAATGAATAAGATTTTAGCTATAGAGTCACATCGAATTTATAAAAAGATTGTGCTTTCTTTCTGTCTCTAATCAAGCTCCTGATTGTTCATTTCTTTTTCCACTAACTCTCTTTATTTTCAGATCTTGCATAGAGCTGCTAAAATAATGTCTTTATCTTATGACTCATAGGCCTCTAGATTTAAAGCTGGTTATCTAGTCAAACATCCTCACTTGACAGTAGTGGAAAATGAAACTTAGAGAGAATAAATGACTTTTTTATATAGACTCTGAATTTCTGCATGCAAGGCTGGTAGAGGGCAGAGCCATAATTTGAACACAATTTCTTTGTGTGTTGTCAGTTTCCTTTGTGTTGAACCTCAATCATTTTTGTAAACCTTGGTTGAGATCTTCAGAGACTCATTACTGACTGTAAATAAACCACAACTTACTCATTGCAACATTTTTATCAGTTGTTTCCCATCCTCAGACTAGCTGTGTGATCCTCTACAAGTACCTAACTGATTCTCAGTCTTAGTTTGCTCATGTATTAAATAAATTGCAGAAGAAAATGATAAATCACTCCAGTTTCTTCAGAAAGAAAAGCCCAAATGGGGTCATGAAGAGTCAGATACAATTAAAGTGACAAAAAGTAGGGTACAAATTGAATTAGTAACTGAAGTTTAAACCATAGATGAAGCCAAGAAACAAAATTAGACACCAAAAGCAACCGAAACTCAGTAGCAGAGTCTTCTTCCGATGTAAGGGGGAAAAAGGAAACCCTAATGAACAACCTTTTATTTCTCATACATTTGTTTCAATTGAGTAAAATAATAGGGTCATCAGACTTGAGGGTAGTGCATTGCTACATCTGGGTGAGAGTTTTCTCTTCAGTTGTCAACTCACAGTACTAATTACTTTCAGTCTTCAAAAACACAGGAGATTTGCCATAAGAGTTTGCTTCAGCTCCTATGCTCATTTGCTGTTTGGGCCTAATTTCTCATCTATCTAATTTTTATCTTTGCTTCATGTCTTTTCTTCTTTCCATGCCTCTTAATCATAACTTTTGACTCTGAGCTGAGTCCCTAAGTAACCCCCTGTCATCTAGTGCATTTTGATCTAGGATGTGGCAGGAAGTCCAGAATCAGTGTGACATTTGGTGAGTATACAAGGGGAGCCAAGGAATAAATATCACCACTGATTATTACTGCCCTTTCTAATGTTATCCACAATATGGCTTTTATACACTCTCAAGACTACAAATCTAAACTCTGTGATCCCTGCCTAGAAATTTATAAAATATGTTTACAATTTGAAACCAAATGTAGCAATTATGTGATGATAAAGAATGATAAAAATTACCTACAAAAACACCACAATGAGATTTTTAATCTATTTATCTATCATTATTTATTAATTTATATAAATCTATGTATCACTTAAATGGGAGGTGATGTAAGAGAATTTGAAGTCAGTGCACATGTATCCAAATTTTGACTCTGTTGTTTTGATAAATCATTTAATCTATCATAAAATTCTTCATTTATAATGGAGAGATGAGACTAAATGGTCTCAAAATTTCCTAATAGTCCAAAGTATATGTCTGAAATATACATTTCTATAATGATCAGTATGACATTACATTTTTGCACTTACTTCAAATGTCTGTCCATTTAAAGAAGAAACTTGATAATTTATAATTCTTAATATGATGAGACATTGCTAATTTGGTGAGGTTTTTTCTTATTTGGTTTGTTTCCTGAAGTAGGTGAGGATTTTAGGACTGGTGATATTGTTGACAAATGAAGGTAATTCAGAGGGTAAAAACATCTTCCCCCAATGAAAAATAAGAATGCATTTATTACTTAGAGTCATATAGTATTAGTATTCTAGGAAACCATAAGATAAGTGACATGATGGTTTAAGTATCATATATGAAAAAAAAGAAATTTACTCCATGAATTTAACATACCACTCTCTTTTTTTCTAATACATACAGGAAATTAATTTATAATCTTCCAGGTCTTGAGATAAGTGCAAAATTCAGGAACATTTGGTATAAAACATTAAGAACTGAGAAATATGATAATGGTTCATATTAAAAACATGAAAATTGAGTTTTATCTAATAACTGATTTTAGAGAATCTTAATTTATGTACCTTATTTTATTTGATTCTCACAAAATCCTAATGAGGTAGATACAATTTTATAAGATCAAAAGTGAAAATAATAATCTGTTGCCATGAAGTGCTTACCTTCAAAATCAAATATACAAGTATATTCATAATTTTTGTAGAGGGATAAGATGTTAACAAAATGCATCATATGATAATGAAGCATCTACTCTCTCAAGAACTAAATCATTTTTATCTTTATTATTTGTTTTTTAATTTTTATATTTTTATATTTCTGTAGCAATGTCATATTTCTTTGTAATTTTTTGTGCCTTATTTTTTACCTTTAAAAATTTTATTTAAGGAGCCAAAAGGCAAAAAAAAGTTAAGAAAATCTGCTCTGCATAACATATCTTTTTCACAATTCAAGGTCTTAGACATCTTATTATAGGCTTTAGATTTCATATTTATTATGAAATCATTATTATTTTTCATGACTCTGAAACTGGTAAAAATCTATTGAGATTTTGGTGACTTACTAGATGCCTAATATTGTTTGGTTCTCTTAGTTTTCAAATCCTCCTTGTCAGTTATAGAAATTGAATTGAGAACTGTGTGACACAGTGGGAAAACAAACAGACAAAAATCATTTCCTTTAGAATTAAGGAAACTAGGATTATAAATACTAGATTAAAATTTACCTATGATCATGAACATAGTTTGGTGACATAATTGGTATTAAGTGATTTAGGATCATATACCTAGCAAATTTCGAGTGATTGAGGTCAAATTTCAATTTATGTTTAGCTGCCCCTCTCTTTATCTTTTAAGTCTTCCCTATGGGCTTCATTTTCCTTATTTCTAAATTGCAAGACTTGGACCCTGAGCTCCCTTCCACATTTAAATCTATGCCCTGTATTTTATTTAATTATTTATTTATGTATCTAATCATTTATGTATCTAATGAGACAATGAGGCTAAGAGACTTGCCAGGGCAACATAACTAGTAAGATCAAATATCTGAGACAGGATTTGAATTCAGGTACTCCTGACTTCAGATCCAGTGCTCTATCTACTGCCTTACTTAGCTGTCCACTGATGATCTGTCAGTCTATGATTCTATGGCCAAGACTTCCACTCTCTCTATTATCTTTTTACATGGAGTGATCATCAGCATGTATCTGATATGCTAGGCAGGCATATATAGATTGATGTACTGCTAGTTTCTTTGACTTTCTCAGTCTTGTCTTTCACACTTGTCCTTTGTGCCCTTTCATATGTTATTTATAAAATGGTGTTGAATTATGTGAGAAACTGCATTTCTGCAGGTCACATTATATTAGGTGTTATCTTAGGTTTCTTTCTATGAGACAAATAAATTTCTTTTTAAACCCATTTCTATAATTGTTCAAATAATTTCTTCAGAGATGAATAATAGACCTCACAAAGATTCACTAATCCTGAGAGAAGCTCAAGGTCAGATTCTCATTCTACTTCTAACTATGCAGGGTATAAGGAAGAGAGACCAAAAGAGACGGGGGGGGGGGGGGGAAGGGAAGAGAAAGAAACAAAAGGAATAGAAAAAGAGAGAGAAAGAGATTAAAAGAGAGACTATGAGAGAAAAGGTGCGAGAAAGGAGGAAAAATAACTTTATAATTTAGGTGATTTTTCTAATTTAAATTACATTACAATAAATCTAAATAAAAGACAAAAAAATTATCAGATATGATAATCATGTGTTTTGCTATATTGGAAAATGGTCCTTGAAACAGAAAATTATATTTCATGTCTCTTTACTTAGAAAGAAAAATAGAAAGAAAGATAATTACTAGATAGACAACTTTTGCCATTCCTAAAGGGGGGCGAGAAGTTGAGTAAAGAAAAGTTTATATGAAAAGGACTGAGTGTTTAGTTATTTGTTGTTAGACAAAATATCATTAGGCAATGTTAACAGTTCTTGAAAAGAGGTTTTAAAATAGCATTATTCTGACTTTTTTACATCATAAATGTATATGATTTTATATTTTAAATTCTGCAAAATTTATCTTTTTCTCTTTCTTGTTAATGGGCAAAGGTAGATAGATAAATGCTTGTTACAAATCCAAGAAAGAATGAAATTTCAGCAAATGATTAGAGGCCTATATGTTTAATTAATAAAAATTCTTTCTCAGTGATTATTATATAGTTATACTATTGAATGCAATTATTATGGACCTTGAAAATTAATAATTAAATAAAACCAAATCAGAATTGCATATAATCCATACCAAAAAACAGACAAAGAGTAAATCATTGTTTGGAAGAACAATAATACAGTGACAGTATTCAATGCTCTGATTGTAAGAGTTCATGAACCATGGGAATGGGAAATTTCAATCATTAATGTTTTTAAAAAGAGAAATAGTTCAGTATTTATAATAAATATTAGTATTATTGATTATACAATCATAATATTATGCATATATACACAGATCACCTGAGTATGTGGGAAAGGACAGTTTTTCAAATTTTCTTTTCTATGTGTCCTGTGTCTATAGATAATTGCATGTAAGCTTCTCTGCTTACCACAATGGGTGTTTATCTATTTGTGTGTACAGAATGGGTACTTGTGTCTATTTATGACCAGAAGTGGATAATGTTCTGTGAAAAATGCTGATAGAATTTAAAAATTGTTTTTTTTAATCTGTCTTATAGATGCTTTCACATTAGATCTTCCCTGAATCAATACAAAAATATAGGAAAAATAAATTCATATAGTCAAAACACTGAATTATAAACAAGGGATATGGTTGTTATTTGTTGTTGTTGTTGTTAATTCCTTGTTCTGATCTATTGCCAAGCCTCCCCTTTTGAATGGGACCTTAGATTAAGCCTACAGAAATCTTAAATCTGCGTACAGACCCTCCTGAAAAATTCATAGGAGGTTAATATGTATCCTTAACTCCATGCTTCACCTTTTCACTCTTCTCTCTAAATAGTGCATTCATTCTTAGACACCTAACATTCCTGTTTTCTCTTTCTCTGTGTCTTTGTGTCTCTGTCTCTCTCTCTGTTTCTCTCTCTTTCCTTTTCTTTCCTTCTTTTCCTCTCCTTCCCTCCACTCCCCACATTCAAAATTTTTCTCTGTCTCTCATTTTTCACTATAGAGTTTCTTTTTTCTTTAGATTTTTGAAGGCAATGGGGTTAAGTGGCTTGACCAATGCCAAAAGGCTAGGTAATTATTAAGTGAATTTGAACCCAGCTACTCCTGACTCCAATGCTGGTGCTCTCTCCATTGTACCACCTAGCCTCCCCACTATAGAGTTTCTTGTCAATTTACTGAAGTGCACTTTATGTTGATAGATGATTGATTCCATCTAAAGTGTTAGCCCATTTAAGGCCAGATGTCTTTTGTCAGATAGACAAAACCCTAAGTGCAATGAAAAAAATGAAGAGGACATTTTAACACATTAAATCTGACCATCATTTTAGTGTGAAGGTGGCTTGTGGGTGTCATTGCATTCCAAGTAACCTGGAAATCACACAAGATAGACAGTGATCTACTCCACTAGGGCAGAGTGCTGGACCTGGAGAAGGAATATCTGAGTTCAAATCAAACCTCAAAAACACCCCAATTATAAGAATCTGCCCAAGTTATTTAACCCCTTTCTCCCTCAGTTTTGTTTTATTAAAAATAACTGGGATAATAATAGTACCTATTTCCCAGTGAAACATACAGTTGTGATAATATTTGTGAAATGTTTTATAAATTATAAAGTACTTAATAATAGTGATCATCATCATTATTTCTAAAACTTGTTCTCCAAATTAACTTGTTCCCTGAAATTCCACTGAATTGTCATATCATTTAGAAATAAACTGAACATGAATGATACTAGATAAATGTTTTATTTAAAAATGACCAAAGATCCTAGAAAAACTAATATAAATACATGTATGTAGACAAATAAACCAAAATACAGAAACTTATATACATGAAAATTGATATATATATATATATAAAACTATTTTTAAAACTTACAGCTATAATAATTTATACTAAATTTCAAAAAGTAAAACATTTCCATTAAAATCATTATTTATGTGCATCCAAATTTAATGACTAACAGTTTCTTTTGTAATATTATATATGTATTTATAGTTGTCAAATATGCATATGCATACTTATAAATATATAGACATTTCATTATCTTTGATTTGGTTCTCATAGTTATTGAACTCAAATATCCAAATTATTTTATTTGTTTTTTTTCCTTTGGCGTTATACTCTGCTAGAATTACATATGTATGAAGTAGATGAAGATCAATGTTCTTTTAGATTAATAATATAAACCATAGTAAATGTGGGTTGATTTCTCCCTATTACTAGGTAGGTAAATTTCAGAAGGCAACCTGAATTTCCTAAATAGTTGCTGCCTATTCACTAATATAAGAGATTCATCTGTGCCTCTAAGTGATGCTTAAACACTAAATATCTGCTTATCTTTGAACAAATTTGCTAATCAAGTTTTTGTATGAATAAATAAATAAAGCAAAAGATATCTAATGATAACACAACCTACCACAATAAGGTTATAGGGGAAGTACTTTTAAAAATATATGGGCACATATTACATATTAATGTGAGCCACAGAGAGGCAACAGAAACTAGGAGAAAGCTAACCTTACAACTAGGAACACATAACTTCTCTTCCTACCTCTTTAAATTACTGCTTATGTTGCCCTGAGAAATTCACTGAAGCTCTCAATTACCAAGGTAAAAAAAGACACTAACTGTAGAAAAAGTGCACATCTACTTGGTAAACAGGTTTTCCTTATCCAAGAATTCCTTACACCAGTAAAATAATAACTTCTATAATCATAATCAGCTTTATGGAATCATGAGCTTTAAGGTACAACATATTCTCAATGAAGAACTTTTTGGATGTACCTTTAGGTTAGATTTCACTGGAGACCTGTATAACAGGAAAGGGTTTAAGCCAGTCATAATGTACATGAAGAATAATCAATTGATATTTCATTGGCCTTAGAATCTGTTCAATATGTGTGTAAGTCTGAAGTCCAAAACTACACTTTTCAAATCATGTTTCAGATATTTTATATATCTCTATCTGTATCGATATATTTCTCTCTCTCTCTCTCTCTCTCTCTCTATATATATATATATATATATATATATATATATATATATATATGAACTTGGAAAAGTCACTTATACTTTATGTGCTTCAGGATTTCATTTATAGAGTAGAGATTATTATAGCACCTACTTTACTTGTTTATTTTGATGGCCAAAAGAAAAAACATGGAAAGACCTTTAAATTTTTTAAAGACTAATAGAAATGATAGATTTCTGATAATGGTTAGCTGTAATATTAATGCTATTATTATTCCTGGAGATAACCCATTGAGTTTCCTCAACAGTTTCAGTACTTCTAGATATAAGCCCTACTAAATAAGAAAGGAATCTTACAGTCACTGAAAAAGAGCCAGTCCTGATAGAAACAAAACAGTGCTGTTTTCAATCTACATCTGTTGTGCTCATCCTATACATAAAATGAATGATGACATACCCAAACATCTGCTGTATAGAGCACAAAAGTATGAAAATTAAGATTGGGGAGCACAGAAGAAGCACTTCAAAGATTTACCAAAGTGATGGGACATTAACACAGATGAAGGGTAAACTAGAGCAGCTGATAGACCCTGGGCTTTGAACAATAAGGAATGGAGATATATATTTTAAAGCAAAAATGTTGAGCAGCTCTAGGTTTAAAAGGGAGAATTGTAAATGGTATAGAAGTTGTCAGGTATTAGTTACAGATGCTTAGCCAAGACACACTCTCCCTGATTGCCACCACTCAAGTTTAGGGCTTTATAAGTACTCATTTACAAATTGATTTATCTTTTGTCTAATCTCCCTTCTTCTAGTCTTCCTTCTGTATTTGTTGTTATTTTGTTACAAAGCTAATCCCCTCTCCAATTCATAGCTATGATTGGGTCACATCACAGATTATACAAAGAAAAGAAAAATATATCAGTGCCTATCCAATTCCTAACAAAACCCCAAACTACTTAACTTTCAGTTGATACTGAAATCCTAGACTTAAGGTAGAGGGGAACTAAAAATTTGCTTGGTCCAATCCTTTTATTTTTATACATGAATAGAGAAGCAAAGTGACTTGTTGAAGGACAAATAGATAGAAACTGAAGTCCCATACAGCAAAATCAGGTTTTCTAATTTCAAATTCATCACATTCCTATCACAAAATATTATTTTATGTTTTTATTAAATTTTTTCTTGCTTTTTCTTACACTTGCTTCACTCATGTACCTCCTATTGCCTATTCCATACCTAGTATCTCCAAACACTTCTCACCACTTAACTTTTTGTAGAAAGATTCAATTTATTTTGATTTTTACAAATTTCCCTCATTCTTGCTTCCCTCCCCCCCAACTCCCATAGAAGGCATTGTGTTAGTCTTTACAATGTTTTCATGGTATACATTTATCTAAAGTTCAATGAATTGAGAGAGAAATCATATCCTTAAGAAAGAAAAATAAAGTATGGGATAGAAAAATTACATAATAAGATAACATTATTTTTTCTAATTTGAAGGTAATAGTCTTTGGTCTTTATTCAAACTCCACAATTCTTTCCCTTAATGGAGATGATATTGTCCATTGCAGATAGCCCAAATTGTCCCCTGGGTGTTTCACTGATGGGATGAGCAAGTCCATTAAGATCAATCATCACCCCCATGTTGCTGTTAGGATGTACAATGTTTTTCTGGTTCTACTCATCTCACTCAGCACTAGTTCATGCAAATCCTTCCAGGCTTCCCTTAATTCCCATCCCTCCTGGTTTCTAATAGAACAATAGTGTTCCATGACACACATTTACCACAGTTTGTTAAACCATTCCCCAACTTAAGGAAATTCAATTAATTTTCAATTCTTTGCCACCACAAATAGGGCTCCTATGAATATTTTTGTGTAAGTGATGTTTTTACCCTTTTTTCATCATCTCATGAGGGTATAGACCCAGGAGTGGTATTGCTGCATCAAAGGGTATGCACATCTTTGTTGGCCTTTGGTCATAATTCTGAATTGCTTTCCACAAAGTTTGGATGAGTTTACAGCTCCACCAAAAATGTATTAGTTTCCCAGATTTCCCACATCTCATCCAACATGAATTAATGCCCTTTCTGGTCATATTGGTCAGTTTGAGAGGTGTGAGGTGGTATCTCAGGGATGCTTTAATTTTTATTTCTCTAATAACTAATGATTTGGAGCAATTTTTCATATGATTATGAATTTCTTTGATTTCCTCATCTGTAAATTGCCTTTGCATATCCTTTGACCATTTGTCAATTTCACTACTTCATTTTTAGTAGTTCTCCTTAACTTCACTGTCTTCTCTCCTCCATTTCTGCTTCTTTCAATCCTAATTTTCATGCCATCTTAAAAATGCAAACTTCTTGAATATTCACTTTGTCATCTATATTCTGATAGTATTTTGTGCTTAAACCCCTTAAGTACTTAAGAGACTAATATGAATTTTATTTCTTTGAATAATTGTGTTATAACCATGGTTAAACTTATTGTATGTTGTGTCCATGAATTATCTTTGCATTTAAAATAGTGACTAGTTAAACAAGCAATAAGGAAACTTATATTGGACTGAATTGATATATTAACCTGAGCTTTTCACCTTTTCTATCTCACATAGCCAAACAAATGCTAACATTAGGAGAATCATCTTATAGAGTGATATTTGCATGTCCATGACTGAATGGAATGTACAGAAAATTTTAAATGTGTAAAAGAGGTTCTTGATTTTAGGAAAATGCCATTTTTATAAGTGAAGCCTTGTTTCACCCTCAAATAAAGATTCTCTTTACTTTTCTATTTTTTCCTAGTAAAATTTTCTAAGGATATTGAGTGATTGAAGAGTACAGTTGTTTAAGAACTAAAACTGAGGATTAGCCCAAGTGCACTGAAAAGGTATAATGAGGACAGAAACTTACTAAAATATGGGATTATTCAGAAGTTGTATACAGTGGGCAGATGGTGGTATATTGGATACAGCAACGGAACTGGAGTAAGGAAGACCTGAGTTCAAACCTTGTCTCAGATACCTAAGTATGTGACCTTGGGTGAGTCACTTAAACCTATTGCCCTGTAAAACAAAAAAAAAAGGAAGTTGTATAACAGGATGTGACAAAAGAAAAATATCACCTAAGGTGATCTTGAAAATATCAAGGGACATTACAATTTCTTT
This sequence comes from Macrotis lagotis, assembly GCF_037893015.1. Lineage (NCBI taxonomy): Eukaryota > Metazoa > Chordata > Mammalia > Peramelemorphia > Peramelidae > Macrotis > Macrotis lagotis. Next base: position 141,185,631 of record NC_133660.1, on the reverse strand, counting down.
CTTTCTACCTGTAGATAGGCAGTTTTTAATTGAGCAAGCATGCCATTTTAATCTTTGAGAAATACTTATATTTATGAGATAATGGATGCAGGAGAGTATTGTCTCATTTTAAAGAATGAATTTTAAATATATTTTTAAAATAGCATATATTAGCAAAGGTCATTATAGCCTTGGCAATGTAAAATTACCACAATTGAATAATGAGCCTTGATTACAACTAATTATAACTGAGAAACCACAAGAAAGGAAGAAGTCATATTCATATTGACACAAGGGACTGACTCAAAAAGGAAACTATAAATAAGTTTATGTTGGTGAATGCAATTAGTGAAATTGAATTTATCAACTAATTCTCCACTTCTAACCACATCATGTAAAAGACCTCACAAATAGTAAGCATCATTTTCAAATAAGTGGACTATATGTAAAAAAAAATTTTCCTTAAAAACTGAAGAGGAAACTGTCACTTAAACATCTAAGCTAATAAAATACATTTTTAGATCAGAGGAATATGTTTATTATTCATTTACTATTATCATAAATCTTATCATTCATTACTAGTTTGACCTTTCATAAGACTCTTCAACTGTCTTTCCCTCCATTTGGTCCTTTGTAAAATAAAAGATTGAAATTGAAACTATCTAAAGACTTTATTTTGAAATGAGAGACACAAAGTGAAATAATGATCTGATGCTGTCATCATTGTATCATTGTATCAAGCATTTCCTTTCTAATGCTCTATTAGCTTACATTTCTCTTTTCCTCTTCTCCCTTTTTCTCCATTTCTTTCCTTCCTTTCTCCTTTCACTCCTTTTAAGCCCAAAAGAATAAACATTTTGTTCATTGAAACATGGCAAGATATCTATGGGTTTACTGGACTCAAATCATTCTGACTCTCATTGATTGGCCACCAATACATCCCTGTTCAAGCCCCACTTGTGTCCTGATTGACTCCGATTACATTTAAATAACAATTGTTTCTGTTTTTCCCATAAATCCAGGAAAGCATCCCTTCTCAAAATGATTTTCTTTTCCTTTGACTATAGGGAAGTCATTTTTTTTTTCATTTCTTTCTTACCTGCCTTAATCACTGAATGGACATTGCCTTAGTCAAACTTATTAAATGTCTTAGCTTATAAAGGTCAAGATCTTTTATCATAATCAGAACCACTGTACTCAAGCTGATCCATATTTAGCCATTGGACCCAGATGGCTCTAGAGAAGAAAGTGAGGCTGGTTACAACTCTCCCTGACTTCAGTTCACTTGCATAGCCTGGCATCGCCACCCTGATTTTTAAACCTCTTCAAGAATGAAGAAAAACAACAGGTTTCATATTAGCTATTTCAGAGCAGAGCCAATAGTATGATAATTAAGTCAACCCCCAAATTACTTTTTTCTTAATTCAAATTTATGCAAAATATACAGAAAATGAATTAAAACTTAAGAATTTTGTTATTTTATTAGATGAAACATTCAAATTCAGCAAAACAGGAAAAATGCTCATTAAACTATATGTATCTTTGGAAGCTATACATTAATATTTGTTGTACTTGCCATTCTATATTACATATTTATACATTTTCTTAGTTTCTTGAATGCCATACACACTAAACCCCATGGGATAATTGCTAATATTTTTATTTTCTAGTTTCTCATAATTTAGGACATCTAACATTGATTTAAGAACTATAACCCATGATCAGCCTGTACAGAGAACACTACTGCATGTGCACACATATACACACAGACACACAAAATTGAATGATTTCACTAGAATAAGATAGTCAAAGAAATATGAATTAATGATTTCATTCTGCTAGAAAATTCAGAAATCCAGTTTTGATATATCAGACAAATACTTGGAATAGTTATTGAAATTTTCAATACTATTAGATCTTTTGATTAAAAATAGAAATTTAATATTTTTAATCAGTGAATTTATAATTAAATGTTTATTTAGCAATTCCTAGAAATATACAAATTATTGGTAATTTTTGACAATGGAAATGTTAATGGTTCTTTCTATAATGTAAACAAAAGTTAGAATAATCTGATTTCAGTTTCTCTGCTGAGTCCATACTATTTAGTTCAATGAACTGAAAGAAATCTAATGTATTTTTTCATAAAAAAGAAACCTGATTTAAAGGAATAGTCCAAAGAAAAGAAGACCCATTCAGTATAATAGGGGAATTTATTTTGTTGTTATTGTCACATAAATATATATAATTTTAAATATGTTAATTTTGAAATACTGTGGAAAATTACAAGTTATTAAAATTTCCCTTTCATGCTAATATCATATCATCAAAATTCAAAGCCCTCCTGATCTTTTTCTCAAAGTGTGAATTAGCAACCTATTGGCAATATTCAGATGGCAAGAGATGTGTAAGTTCCCTTTGATGAAGATAATGTCAAAAAGTGCATCCCTACTGAGAATCATCTTCACTTGTGAAATAGAGTTTTGGAACAGGGCTGTTTGTAAAGGACTTGATAAAACTGGGGAAATAGAGAAAAAGTTATATGTATGTATATATATATATATATATATATATATATATATATATATAATTTGCAAGTCTTTTAATATTCTGTATTATTACATTTTTGATTGTATAGTTTGCAATATTCATTTTTAAAAATAGGTTATTTCAAAAGGTTAATCACATATATTTTATTTATTTATTTTCTTTGTTATTAATGGTATATTCAATTTAATCTGCTTATTTCCCCAAATTCTTGTTCCAAAAATGTCTGACTTCATTTAATTTCAGTGGGGCCAGGGAATGATAGCATTTACTCAAAACAATATATTCTTGCTTTGAAGATAATAAAATATAAACTCTTAACCACATCATTTTATAAATTAATAACCCAATTCTATAGGACCATGAAGTTAATTCACATAACCAGCCACATCACAGTCAGGTCATTCATTATACAATCATTTGTTATGTAAATTATGTTTAAAAAACGTCTAGCTAAAAAATCTAAATCTTTATTCTCAAGAAACTAGTCAGTAAGCTTGGAATCCACAAGATGTAATGCTAATTGAGTGATTGTTGACCTATAATGTCATTTTGAGTTCTAAATCTTAGGATCTTTAGAATTGTTTTTTGTCTTTAAAATTCTATTTTTTTTCCATCACTGAAAATGTAATTCTTGAAGGATCAAATGTTAAAAAAGATAAAAAGAAATAGTTTGATAGAGAACTTGGCATTTGGGTGATTCAACCCATTCAACTATCCTGGCCTTCAAAAGTAATAACTATCCTTGATTTTTTCATAAAATTAAGATAACATGAACAAAGATGAAACAAAGTGGAGGCATTTGCATGGAACATTAGTTGGAGCGTTGAGCCTGGAGTCAAAAAGAAAGAAGTTTATTTCTGTCTATAGATTCTACCTGCTTGACCATGGGACAATCAGGTAATCTATTTCCCTAGCTTTTTTAATTTATAAAACAATGTTAATAATAATACATCCCAAGAATATTGTTTTGAAAACCAAAGAAAGAGAATGGTTGTAAAGTTGTACCCTCCACAACTGGTGCCAAATTAGACACATATTTTGAAGACACATAGTTCTAACTATATAAATATTAGACAGCAGTTTAGTTTCCTAGCAGTATTATTAAGAATAGAATTAATATTAACAACATTTTATCTAACTTCATATTTATTAAATATGGAATGCATGTGAGTAGGTAAATGAAGCATTACTTTACATATATAAGAGACAATAAATACCACTTAGTTCAGTTTCCTTAGATAAACAAAGCAACTGAAGTCCATTATAGGTTAAATGATTTGATCGTGGTCACAAAGCAGAGAGTAGAAGCCAGGATTTGAATCCAAGCAATCTGACTCAGATTTGAATCACACTCAGTATTATTTCTACTCTACTCTTTGAAAATATGCAAATGTGTATCAATGCAGCAATAAAATATTTAAATCAATATCTAAAAATATGTGAAATATATTTTCATGTCTAATCTGTTAAATATGTCTATATATTAAATAGATATGTATCTTATATATCTGCATGTGCTTGATTGAATTTTTGTCTTATCACATACACACACACACACACATATATATATATATGAATATATGGGTTTTTGTGTTATCACAAAATAAAACTCTAGTTCTTTATATTTTACTTATTTTTTTGGTCCAATTTCCATATTGATTAGTTTTCCACATTGATTCTTTTGCAAGCTTTTGAGTTGCACATATTTCTACCATCTCCTATTCCTTTCCCATTCTTCATGGCAGTAAACAATCTCATACAGTATATATAAGACCAACCATATTTAAAATATTTCCAAGTTAGTTGTGCTGTGAAATAAGAATTGGAAATAGAGCAAATTAAAACCAAGAGAAAGAAAGAAGAAAGCATGAAAGAAATTTTAAAAAGTGAACATAGCATACCTTGTTCAGCATTTAGACTCTATAGTTGTGTTTTTTTTCCTCTGAAGGTGCATAGCATTTTCCACACCAAGTTTCTCAGTATTGACCTTCATCCCTGCAATGCTGGGAAGAGTTTTGTCTAACATAGCTGATCAACACACAATATTGCTGTTGTTCTCCAGGTTCTTCTTACTTCACTCCATATCAGTTCATACAAGCCTTTCTAGACTTTTTGAAAGTCAAGCCACTCAAGATTGTTTTGTAGAACAATAGTCTAACATAAAAGTAATATATTATAACTTGTTCAGTCATTCATATTGCTGGACATCCACTCAATTTCTTTGTTACTACACAAAGGGCTCTATAATGATATTTGGATATGTAGACCTTTTTCCTCATTTTTATTATCACTCTGAGTATACTATTGGTATATCAAAGAGCATGCAAAATTTTATTTTGTCTTGGGCATAATTCCTGAATACTCTCCAAAATGTTTGAATCAGTCAACATGTCCATGAACAGTGTAATAGTTCTCAGATATATTGTCCAATATTTATCATTTCCTTTTTATGGCATTTTAGTCAACCTGAGATGATAGCACAGAGATGTTTTAATTTGCATTTCTCTAATCAATAATTATTTGGAACTGTTTTTTCATATGACTACAGAAAGGTTCATTTTCCTCATCAAAAAACTATCTGTTCATATCATTTGATCATGTATCAGTTGGAGATTGGCATAAAGTTTTATAAATTTGACTCACTTCACTCTGCAATTAAGAAATTAGTATTTTATAAGAAACACTAACTGGGTGCTTTCATTTTATTTATGCAAAACCTTTTTAATTTAATATAGCTGAAATAATCTATTTTGCACTGATTGCTCTCTATATCTTGCTTGGTCTTAAATTCCCATTCCATTCCATAAATATGCCCATTCCATAAATCTGGCAGTTAGATTATGCATTGCTCTGTTTGAATCATCTTTATTTCTAAATCCTGATCCCATTCTCACTTTCTCATGGCATGGGGGATAGATATTGGTCTATGGCTACAGTTTTGTCATGTTATTTTCTAGATTTCCCAGCTTTTTTATTTTGTAATAGTGAGTTCTTATCACAGAAACTAGAATCTTTGGATTTATCAAAAAGTAGATTGCCCTAATATTTCAATACTTTTTCTTTTGTATGTAATCTAATCCATTGATCCACCTTTCTATTTTTAACCAAAATCAGAGAGTTTTGATAATTTCCACTTTGTAAAATAATTTTAGATATCGTATGACTAGATCACATTCTTTGCATTTTTCCATTAATTTTCCTGATATTCTTGATCATTTGTTCTTCAAGATGAATTGTTTTACTGTTTTCTCTAGTTATGTTAATTACTTTCTGGAAGTTTGATTGAGATTGTACTGAATAAGTGATTTAATTTAGGTATAATGACAATTTTTGTTATAACAGCTTGGCATTAGAGTCAAGATGAAGGCATGAAGCTAGCATTCTCCCAGATCTTTTCCCTACACAATTACATATGAAGAGTCTACATAGACTTAAAAGCTCCAGATCTCAAAAAAAATTGCAACAAGTTTTCAAATGTAGTTATCTTGGAATGTCTTCAACGGAGTTCTGTCTCTTGCTAGAGGAAGGGGAAGAAGGGTCAGTAAAGCCTATCTAGGAGAGAGTGTTAAAGTCAACAGGAGACTTGGAATGACAGTGCAACCCAAATCCTGGCAGCTAGAAAAAAATCCAGGTTCAAGAAGTGAAACAGTGGGCCAGTAGGGAAGGTCCCAATCCCAAAGTCTGAATTTTAGGAACACTGGGACAACAGACAGGACATGTTAGGGTACAAATCATTGCATAGGCAAAGTCTGGACATGAAAGAGGAAACAAGCCTCTATACAGATATTGCCTGGACTGCAAGGAAACATTATGGTAAGTGATAAGTCATGGATCAGACACTAGTCCTATGTCAAAAAGCTTGGGTATAATTATACTCCCTCTACCCCAGGAGTAGAGATCAACAAACAAAATGAGCATAAAAAATACAGCTCCAGAAAGGAACCCTACAATAAAATTTCCAAGGACTATCATAGGCAAATGACAGAATTCTCAAATAAAGAAAAAATAGTGCAAAGAGCCAAAAGGAAACATTCTAAATAAAAAAAGAGCACAATAAGAAGTATACAGGTCTTATCAGGTTCAAGATTAATGAATCATGGTGTTTGGAATATGATATTAAGGAGGGCAAAGGACCTTGAATTACAATCAAGAATTTACTATCCTGCAAAGCTCAACATTATTCTATATGGGGAAAAGATGGATTTTTTTACTTTTTAAAAAAAATTATTTATTTTGAATTTTACAATTTTTCCCCTAATCATACTTCCCTCCCCCCACTCCCCACAGAAGGCAGTCTATTAGTCTTTACATTGTTTCTGTGGAATACATTAATATAACTCGAATGTGATGAGATAGAAATCATATCCTTAAGGGGAGAAAAATAAAGTGTAAGAGATAGAAATAATATGATAATGGTTATATTTTTAAATCAAAAGTAAAAGACTTTGGTCTGTGTTAAAACTCCTCATTTCTATCTCTGGATGCAAATGGCATTCTCCATTGCAGATATACCAAAATTGTTCATGATTGTTACAAAGATGTAATGAGCAAGTCCATTAAGTTTGATCATTATCCCCATGTACCTTTTAGGGGGTAGAATATTCTTCTGGTTCTGATGCTCTCCCTCAGCATCAGTTCATGCAAATCCTTCCAGGCTTCACTGAATTCCCAACCCTCTTCGTTTCAAATAGAACAATAGTGTTGCATGACATATGTATGCCACAGGTTATTAAGCCATTCCCCAATTAATGGAAATTTATTCAGTTTTTAATTCTTTGCCACCACAAACAGGATTGCTGTGAATATTTTTGTACAGGTGATGTTTTTACCCTTTTTCATAACCTCTTCAGTGTACAGACGCATATTGTATTAGTACTTCTGGTTCAAAGGGTATACACATTTTTGTTACCTTTTTGGTGAAATTCTAAATTGTTCATCTAAATTGGATGAGTTCACAGCTCCACCAACAATGTATTAGTGTCCCAGATTTCCCACATCCCTTTCAACATTGATCATTGTCCTTACTGGCTATATCGGCCAGTCTGAGAGCTGTGAAGTAGTACCTAAGAGATGCTTTAATTTACATTTCCCTAATAAGTAGTGATTTAGAGTAATTTTTCATATGGCTATGGATAGCTTCGATTTGTTCATCTGTAAACTTCCTTTTCAAATCTTTTGACGATTTGTCAATTGGGGAGTGACATTTTTTTGAAATTTGACTCAGTTCTCTGTATATTTTAGAAATAATTCCTGTGTCAGAAATACTAGTTGTAAAAATTGCTTCCCAGTTTGCTACATTTCTTTTTATCTTGTTTACAGTGGTTTAGTATTTGCAAAAGCTTTTTGATTAACTATAATCCAAAATGTGTCATTTGTTTTTGATGATGTTCTCCATCTCTTCCTTGGTCATAAACAGTTTCCCTTTCCATAGCTTTGACAGGAATACTATTCTTTGATCTTCTAGTTTGCTTGTAATCTTGCATATAATCTTCATTTTGATCTTATCTTGGTATAGGATGTGAGGAGTTGAATACAAGATTCTTCCCTACTAACTTCCAATTATCCCAACAGATTTTAGAAAATGACAAAGTTTTTATTCCAATAGCTGTACTGTTTGGGTTTGGCTTTATCAAACAGCAGATTACCATAATCATTTCCTGCTATTGCACCTAGTATATTCCATTGATCCACCTCTCTATTTCTTAGTGCCAGACAGTTCTGATGACTGATGCTTTTTATTATAATTTTAGATTGGTAGTGCTAAACCACCTTATTTTGCATCTTTTTTCATAATTCCCTGGAATTTCTGGACTTTTTATTTCTCCATATGAATATACTTATATTTTTTCTAAATCATGAAAGTAATTGTTTTGGTATTTTGATTGGTAGGGCATTAAATAAGCACTTTAATTTTGGTAGAATTGTAATTTTTATTATATTAGCTCAGCCTATCCATGAGCAGTTGATGTTTTTTCCAGTTCTTTAAATCTGATTTTATTTGGGTGAGAACTGTTTTATAATTGTTTGCAAAAAGATTTTGAGTCTGCCTTGGCAGGGGGACTCCCAGGTAATGGATATAGTCTGAGTTTGCTTGAATGGAAATTCACTTTCTAGCTCTTTCAGCTGCATATTGCTAGTCATATATGGAAATGTTGAGGATTTATCAGGGTTTATTTTGTATACTTCAACTTTTCTAAAGTTGTTAATTATTTCTACTAGTTTTCTTAAATTTTTTTTGCATTTTCAAGTAATACCATCAAGTCATCTGCAAAGAGTGAGAGTTTTGTCTCTTCCTTCCCAATTTTAATTATTTCAATATCTTTTTCTTCTCTTATTGCTGAAGAAAGCATTTCTAATTCAATATTGAATAGTAGTGGTGATAATGGGCATACATGTTTCACCCCTGACCTTCCTGGGAATGCCTCTAGCCTATCCCCATTTCATGTAATGCTTGCTGATGGTTTCATATAGATACTACTTATTACTTTTAAGGAGCTATCCATTCATATGATCTCAAAGAAAGCATTTATAGTAGGAATAGGTGCTGCATTTTGTCAAAATTTTTTCAGCATCTATTGATATAATCAAATGTCTTCTGATAGGTTTGTTACTGATATAATTAACTAACAGTTTTCCTGATATTGAACTAATTCCGGGGATGAATCCTGATCATAATGTATTATCCTAGGGATGACTTGTATTTGTTTTGCTAAGATTTTATTTAAGACTTTTGTATCAATATTCATCAGGGAGTTAGGTCTATAATTTTCTTTGTCTGTTTTAACTCTTCCTGGATTAGGTAGCAAGACCATATTGGTGTCATAGAAATAGTTAGGCAGAGTTCCATCTTCGCCTCTTTTTCCAAACAGTTTATGGAGAATTGGACGCAATTGTTCCTTAAATGTTTGATAGAATTCTCTTGTGAATCCATCTGGCCCTGGAAAGTTTTTTAGGGAGTTCGAAGATGACTTAATGAATTTCATTTTCAGAGACAGGGTTATTTTGATATTTAATTTCTTCTTCATTTAACCTGGGGAACTTATATTTTTGTAAATATTCATTCATTTCATTTAGATTATCAAATTTATTTTCACAGAGTTGTGCAAATTAATTCCAAATTATTACTTTAATTTTTTTCCTCATTGGGAAGAGTTCCCCTTTTTTATTTAGGATACTAGCAATTTGGTTTTCCCCATATATTTTTTAAATCAAATTAATCAGAGGTTAATCAATTTTATTGTTTTATTTTATTGGTTTTATTCTTAAAATCAACTCTGGGTTTTGTTTATTAGTTCAAAAGTTTTCATGGATGCAGTTTTAATAATTTCTCCTTTAATTTTTAAAATTGCTAATTTTTTATTTAATTGATGTTTATGTAAAGTATTTATTTATTCTTATTTTGTACAAAAGATGATTTTTATGCATTACTAAAATATTCTTGCTTATGAGTAACATAATAGTCCCTCCCCCCAAAAAATAGACCCACATGAGCAATAAAAGAAAGAGAAAAAATTAAAATTAAAATTAAAAAAAATAATAATAAGTGCAGCCAGGTGGTGCAGTGGAGAGAGAGCACTGGCCCTGGGGTCATGGCAGGAGCAGGAGTACCCAAGACCAAATCAAGCCCCAGACACCCAATAATCTCCCAGCTGTGTGACCCCAGGCAAGCCACCTAATTCCATTGCCCTGCCACGCCCTAAAAAAAGACCAAAAATAAAATAACAATAACAATAACAACAACAGCAATGACAACAACGATGATGATGATGATGATGATGATGATGATGATGATGATGATGATGATAATAATAATAATAATAATAATAATAATAATAATGGTAATGGTAATGGTAATGGTAATAATAGTAGGGTTGTCCAGGTGGCGCAGTGGCCAGGTGACAAAGTGAACAAAGCACAGGCCTTGGAACCAGGAGCATCCAGGTCCAAATGTGGCCTCAGACACCCAACATTCTTCCAGTTGTGTGGCCCCAGGAAAACCACCCAGCCCCATTTGCCCTGCAAACCTCTCCTAAAATAATAATAAATAATAATAACAATAATAACAATAATAATTAATTTGCTTCCATCTTTGTTCCAACACCTCCAGCTCTGTCATGGTTAGATCACATCCTTAAAAGTCCATCACAAAAGCTACTTGTATATTTTTCCTCCATTGCCATTGGTGATCTCAACTCCCTCCATTTCTACTTCCCTACTACCATATACTAAATTTTCTCTCTCCTTTCATTCTGTCCCTCTTCTTAAAGGTGCTGTAGGCTACCTGAGTGGTGTAGCAGACATATCCCCTGCCCTGAGGCCAAGAGGCCCTGAGCCCACATACCACCCCTTAGGCCCAGCAACCACCTAGCCCCATGGTCCTGAACAGTCCATCCAATCCCAGCCTCTTGCAAGAAGTAAAAAAAGAAAATGTGTTACATCTGACCACTCTCCTCCCATGATCCATCCTCTCCTCCATCACTCACATCCCTTCCTTCCCCCTATTCCCCTTCTCTCCTTCTTACTCTACATGTCTATACCCCATTGAGTATATATATATATTGTTTCCTCTCCTGGTCACCTTTGATGAGAGTGAAGAGTCCCTCATTTCCCCTTGTCCCCCCCCCTTCCATATCATTGAAATAGCTCATAGTGTTAAAAACATCTTATTATATGAAATATCTTAGCCTATTCCACCTCTCCTTTCTCTTACTCCCATTGCATTTCCCTTTAAGCCATTGACTCCATTTTTATACTATATTTTGTCTTCAAATTCAGATATCTCCTGTGCTTCATATCTAAATGCTCCTTCTACCTACTCTATTAAATGAGAAGGTTCATATGAGTATTATCAGTATCATTTTTCTATGCAGGAAATGCATGTAGCTCATCATCATTAAGTCCCTCATATTTTCTCCTTCTCTTCAACTCGCTATGCTTCACCTGAGTCCTGTATTTGAAGATCAAACCTTCTGATCAGCTTTGACCCTTCCAACAGGAATATTTGAAATCCCCCTGATTCATTGAAAGTCCATCTTTTTCCCTGGAAAAAGGACATTCAGTTTTGCTGAGTCGTTGATTCTCAGTTGCATTCTGAGCTCTTTTGCCTTCTGGAATATTGTATGCCAATCCCTATGAGATTTTAATGCAGTTGCTGCTAAGACATGTGTGATCCTGACTGCAGCTGCATGATATTTGAATTGTGTCCTTCTGGCTGCTTGTAATAGTTCCTCTTTGGCTTGGGAGTTCTGGAACTTTGCTATAATATTCCTGGGGGCTGTTTATTTTGGATCTCTTTCTCGGGGAGATTGGTAGATTATCTCAATTTCTATTTTGCCCTCTGCTTCTCAGAAAAAAAGGGCAATTTTCCTGTAGTAATTCTTTGAATATGATGTCAAAGCCCTTTTCCTGATTGTGACTTTTAGGTATTCCAATAATTTTTAAATTATCTTTCTGAATCTTTTTTCCATATCAGTTGATTTTTCAATGAGATGTTTCACATTTACTTCTAATTTTCAGTTCTTTTGGTTTTAAGTATTATGTCCTGATTCCTCATAAAATCAGCAGCCTCCTTGAGTTCCATTCTTTGTCTGAAGGATTTGTTTCCTCAGAGACCTTACTTATCTCTTTTTACATCTGGCCAATTCTGCTTTTTAAGTATTCTTCTCCTCAATAACTTTTTGAACTGTTTTATCCATTTGACCTATGCTGGTTTTTAACATGCTATTTTCTTCAGAATATTTTTGGATCTCCTTGACTAAGCTGCTGACTTCATATTCATATTTTTCAATCATCTCTCTCATCTTTTTTTCAAAATTTTCTTCTATCTCCCTCACTTGATTTTCAAATTGTTTTTTGAGCTCTGTCATTCCATGAACCCAGTTTCTTTTTTTCTTGCAGTCTTTAGATGTAGGAGCTTGTGCTTCCTCATCTACAGATTGAGTGTTTTGCTCCTTCTTGGTATCATAGGCAAGGTGTTTCTCAATGGAGTTCCTCTTTTTTCTCTGTTTATTCATTTCTCCAACCTGTGCCTGGTTTGGGGTTGCTTCCAGTGCTTTTTGACTATTATTGGAACACCCCTGCAAGAATCTCCATGTGTGAGGCTGTGTCTTCTCTCCTGGTCTGTGAATGACCACAAGCACACGCCTCTGCCCCAGGGCTGAGGTGGGGGGGGGTGCCCTGCTCTTCTATAGGGGGCCTAGACTGTGATCAGGATCTGAATGTGGTCAGAGCCACATAGTCCTGTTCCAGCTACAGAGGACAGACCTTGGCAGTCTCTCACCACTCCCCTACCTAGGCTCAGCAGTTATGCCCTGGGGGCTCCTGCTTACCAGCTCTGCCTGCTTCTGGTTCCTAGATCTGGGAGCTGCTCACTTAGTGCCCTGAGGGCTGGGCTTCACACAGTCTGGCAGAGGTCCCCCACTGATCCCCCAAGTTGTGCTGGTTTTCCCCAAGATATAGATCAGGAAACTACCCCCACTGCTGGGAGCAGGGACTCCCAGTACCTTGGGGCTGCCTCTGAGAGGCTGAAGTTCCTTCGCTCTGGTGGGTCTCCCCTCCAACCCCATGGAGCAGAGCCTTTATGCTCTTTCCAGTTTACCTCGGGCTGGAGAACTGCCTCACTGGATCCCTCTGTGGGTTCTGTCACTCAAAAATTTAGTTAGTCTTTAGTTTAAAGTTTTGAGAAAGGGCACCTAAGAGACGATCCTCTCCTGTTGCCATAATTGGTGGTTTTTAACTTGATTTTTCCTATAATTATTTATTTGTATATTTAGTCTATTGATTTCTTCCTTCTCTAATTTCTTTATATAAGCATTTAATGTTACAATGTATCCCCTGACAGCTGCATTGTCTGTATCCCATAAGTTTTTATATGTGGTTTCCTTACTATCATTATCTGAGATGAAGTAATTAATTCTTTCTATAATTTGTTGTTTGACCCAATCATTCTTTAAAATTAAGTTATTTAGTTTCAAATTACTTTGGGGTCTATAACTTTCAGGCTAATATGGCATGGGAATTTTATGCATTATGATCTGAGAAATATATTTTCACTATTTCTGCCTTCCTGCAATTGATTACTAGGCTTTTATGCCCTAGAACATGGTCAATTGTTGTGTCAGTGCCATGTACATTTCCTCAATAGTTGTATAGTATCAAGGTTTTCTAACAATATATTTGCCTCCTTAACCACCTTCTTATTTATTTTACAGGTTAGATTTATCTCAGTCTGAGAGTGGGATGTTCATGTCTCCTACCAATAGCTTTGCTGTCTATGTCTCCCTGTAACTCCTTCAACTTGTCCTCTAAGTATTTGGATGTTATACCATTTTGTGATTCCACATTTAGTATTGAAATTATTTTATTGTCTCTGGTATCTTTTAGGAGGCTTTAATTTCCTTCCTTATCTATTTAAATGATATATATTTTTTTCAGCTGCTTTGTCTGAGATAAGGATTGCTACCTCTGTTTTTTACACTTCAGCAGAAGCAAAATATATTTTGCTACAACCTTTGATCCTATATGTTTCTCTCTGCTTCAGATGAGTTTCTTGTAAGCAGTGTAGTATAGGATTCTGGTTTTTAATCCACTCTTCTATTCACTTATGTTTTAAGAAAATGTTCATCCCATTCACATCTAAAGTTAAAATTGCTAAATCTTTATTGTACTCAATGCTATCTCCCCTGTGTTTGTATTTTCCCAATTTTTCACTTTATTCAAATTCCTCTGTATTTTGTTTCTGAATACCGCCACCTGTTTTCCCTCCTATATCCAACCCCCTCTTCCCTTTCTTTCTCCTTTACATTTGCCCCTTCTTCCTTCCATTCCTTCTGTTAGTTCCCCCTTTTACTACCTCCTCCCCTTTACCCCTATTAATACTTCCAAGTTAAAATAAATGTCTTAACTTAACTTAGTTCACATATGTTAACTTTAAGCGAAATCTGATGAGAATAAAATTTAGGGGGTTCTCACCTCCCCTCTTCTTTATCTAATGTGATTTATCCTATTCAATGTCCTCCATCCTCCTGTCTTTTACTATTCTCCTTTTTAAGGAGATATTGTTTTGAAATTTTATCAGAGTCACAGAAAAGTCATGAGTTTCTATCACTTCTGGTTAAATATATTCTGTCTCATAGAGTTACAGTTCTGGAGAATTATTAGTCTTTCTCCCAGGTAGGGACAAAACCATTTCATCTTATTGGATAGCAGTTGTTTTATTAACCTTTTTTAAAACCTTTTCATGTGTCTCTTGGGTCTCCTGTTTGAAGTCCAAATTTTCTATTAAGCTCTGTCTTTTTTCATTAGGAAAAATAGGAAGTCTCCTGTTGCATTAAGTGTCCATCTTTTCCTTTGGAAGAGGACTCAGTTTTGCTGAATAGTGAAGAGGACTCAGTTTTGCTGAATAGTGAATCCTTGGGTGTATTCCAAGCTCCCTTGCTTTTTTTGAAATATCACATTGCAGGCCCCTCAATCCCTTAATATCAGTGCAGCCAGGTCTTGTGTAATCCCTCCTGTGGTTCCTTGGTATCTAAATTGTTTCTTTCTGCTTCTTTTAAGATTTTCTCCTTTATCTGTTAGTTCTGGATTTTGACCAAAATATTCTTTCACATTTACATTTTGGGGTCCCTTTCCAGAGGGGATTGATGTATACTTTTAATAACCATTTTGTCTGGGCAGTTTTCCATCATTAAAATCTATAATATTAAGTCCAATCTTTTCCTATTCAATATTTTCAGAGAGCCCAATGACATAATTTCTCTCTTCTGATTCTATTCTTGAGGTCAGTAGTTTTGCTAATAAAGTATTTTACATTTTCTTCTATTTTTTCTTTTGTTTAACAGATTCATGCTTTCTCATGAACTGATTAGTTTCCATAGACTCCATTAATTTTTTAGAGGAGAATTTTCTTCATTTATCTTTTGCAACTCCTTTTCCAATTGGTCAATTTCATTTTTGAAAGCATTTTCCATTTGACCCCCTGAAGTTTTCAGAAAATCATTTTCTTTTATCATTTGTCCAATTGTATTTTTCAAGGATTTATTTTCAGGTTGTAAGGTGTTATTTTTTCCAAATGATTTTTAAAATACTTCCTGATTTCTTCAAGGAAGTATTTCTGGACTGGAGACTAAATCATATTCTCCTTAGAGCTTCTAGATCTCTCTATGGATCCCCTTTTCCACTGATCTTTCTTCATTTTCCTGAGATTTTGTGTTGGGGAGCTGCTGGTTCACAGAAATTTGTTGTTGTAATCCCTAGTGGCTTTACTCACTGGGTTTAATAATTCCAAGTGGGTCAGCCAGTAGAGGTTGTTGATTGCTTTCTATGGAGTATCTGTGACCTTGATCTGAATCCCTTTCCCTTGGCCTGGAGGGAATTGATTGCTCTGCTGGTTACTTTTATCCTTGGTCAATGTGGTGTATGCCATGGCACAAGTTAATTACTCTACCTATTAAGTTGAGAGAGTTATGTTGCCCATGCCTGAGCCTGGGGGGCTGCTGTTACTGTGTTTCTTCTGCAATGAGGGTAATACTGAAATGAATGTTTGGAGTCTGAGATCCTCCAGACCAGAGGAGCCCAGGAGATTGATGTCTGCAACTCTCTGGGCTGGAACTTGACATCCGGCCCTGTTAAAAGTCCCGAGACCATCATTCCCACAACCTCCACACCCCAGTTGACTCTTAGGCTGTAGTTCCCACAGTCCAGCCCTCCACTGAATTTAAGTTAGTGCCAGTCTCATTCTATCCCAGCAACCTCTCTGCTCTCTGCCCCTGGATCACTCACAATCCCTGAAGATGGACCTTGAGGTAGATGTTCTTCTCCTAGTTGTTTTTCCTTGGTGTTATTGATCAAATTTCTGTTAAGAGGTTCATTTCATAATTTATGTGAGGGAAGATGCAGAGACCTTAGCACAGTGCCTGTCTTCTCTCCACCTTCTTGGCCAGAAGAGAGAATTGTATTTCTAATGGGAAAACTAAGGGGAGCATACTTGGACAGAGGGTATGGCTATGAAGGGATTATGTGGTGATGAATCTTAGAACCCATGGGAATTGTACTCCTATCAGGATGATGTGATCTATCAGATGAAAGAAGAATGCTTTGATAGAGGGTGTAGAGAAAAAAAAAAAACAAGTATAAAACAATTAAGGCATGAAAACATGATTATCCTAGGAGAAAAGAACATAGACATTAGAGGTTAAAGGGTAGTACATAAAGAGGCATAAAGGACCTGTATAGAAAAAACTAGGGAGAGGATGAGCATTATATTAATCATACTGACAAGGGATTTGGTTCAAAGAGGGAATAGCATACATTCCCAATTAGATTTCAGAAATTTATCATACACTATATGGAAGGAGGAGAGGAAAGGGGAAGGAAAGGAGAGGGAGGAGCTGATAAAAGGGAGAGGGAAATGGTAAATTAAAGGGGAAAAGTGAAAAGAAATTGGAAGGGAGCAGATAGAAGGGGGGGGCCGATTGATGGAATTAGCAGTCAGAAGGAAAAAAAATGAGGAAGGAAAAGGGTAAGAGAGAAAGCAAAGTACAAATAGGGTAAGACAGGATAGAGGGAAATACAGAGTTAGTAATCATAACTGTGAATGTGAATGGGATGAAGTTGCCCATGAAACAAAAGTTGATAGCAAAGTAGATTGATATGTCTCTAAACTATGTATTTACAAGAAACACATTTGAAGCAGAGATCCAAATAGAGTAAAAAAGAGTGGAGAAGAATATATTTTGCTTAAGTTTAGTAAAATAAGAAAAAATAAAATAAAAGCAGGACTAGTGGTCCTGATCTCACACAAAGCAAAAGAAAAAATAAACTCAATTAAAAAGAATAGAAAGGAAACTCCATCATCCTAAAGGATATCATAATCAATGAAGTAATATCAGTATTAAGCATGAAACGCCAAGTCATATAGAACCAAATAGAGCAGATGCTAAATCAACTACATGAAGACAAAGACTAAAAAAATTATCAATTGGGGACCTAAAACTCCCTCTCTCAGAATAACATAAATATAATCCAAATATAAACAAGAAGGATATTAAGGAGGTGAAAATAATTTTATAATAGTTTGATATAGGCATCTGGAGAAAATTAATTGGGGAAAGAAGGTGTATAACTTTTCTGCAATACATGGCATTTAATCAAAAATTGACCTTGTATTAGGGCATTAAGACTTCATAATGAACTACAGAATAGTAAAAATTTTAAATGTATCCTTTTCAAATCATGCAATTAAAGTTTCATGTTAAAATACATTTTATAAAGGTTCACTAAAAGTTAATAGCAAACTAAATAATCTACTTTCAAAGGAAGTGAATAAAACAATAAATTAAAGAAATAATCAGCAGTTTCATCCAAGACAATGACAATGCTGCCAAAACAGTCATTAGAGAAACTTTTATATCTCTAAATACTTGAATTGATTATGCATTTTAAAAAGCCAGAAAAATGACAAATTAATTATCTCCAATTATGCATGAAATTAGAAATTCTGAAAATCAATGTAGAGATTATGTGAAATTGAAAGTAAAAAAGGTTATAGAACTGATAAAACTAAGAGTTGATTTTTTTGAAAAAAATAGTAGATTATATAAACTTTTGGTTAATCTGATTTAAAAAAAGAAAACTAAATTATCAGTATCAAAAATGAAAAAAAGTGAATTGTTCACCAATGTGGAAGAAAAGAAAATAATGGTTTGGAGAAATTTTGTCCTACTGGATGCCAATAAATTTGATCTTATAAGTGAAAATGAATGAATATTTGCTCATTGGGTGGCTAGCTGGCGTAGTGGATAAAGCACCGGCCCTGGAGTCAGGAGTACCTGGGTTCAAATCTGGTCTCAGACACTTAATAATTACCTAGCTGTGTGGCCTTGGGCAAGCCACTTAACCCTGTTTGCATTACAAAAAAATATAAACTGCTTAGATAAAAAGAAGAAATAAAATACTAAAATAACCTGGATTCAGAGAACCAAACAAGACAGCAATAATTTCCTAAGAAAAACCTTCCAGGAGCAGATGGATTGAAGACAATTTTAGAAAGGAGATTATATCAGGTTCTCTCTTTTATAACACACTATGGCAGAATTTATGAACAGTATGTATATCAGGTATACAGCGTTGGATAAATATTAGGAAAACAATCAGCATAAGTGAACATATCAATAAAATTAACATAATCATATGATTATCTCAATAGATATTGAAGTTGTTTTTGAAAAAATCCAGCACCTAGTCCTTCCTTTTTAAAATGGTAGAAAGCGTATGAATAAAGGTAGCTTTCCCTAAAATTATAAGCAGTATCTCTTTTAAAACTATTAGCTAGTATTACATGTCATGGGGACAAAGGGAGGGTGGGAGAAAATTAGATGCCTCAAGAATATGCCTATGAATGAATGTTGAAAAACTTTCATAACATGTAATGGGGAAAATAAAATAAAATACAATAAAAATAAAATAACAGTTCTGGTAAAAATTTTTACAAAGAGAAAGAAAAAGGTATATTTTCTATTATGTTTTTTAGCATCTTATTTGCCTTCTTAACTTCCTTCCTATTTATTTTTAATACCTTAACGTTTTTCTTTTTTTACAACTTTCTAATCATATTGCTTGATCATTTATCAATTGAAGAATAACATGTTCTTATAATTTTGTTTTAGTTCCCTATATATTTAGGAAATGAGACATTTTTCAGAAAAAAAAAATATACTTTAAATGTCCTAGTTAGGTGTTTTTCTTCCAATCCTGACTGCATTGGCTTTGTTTGTTCAAATATTTTAACACTTAGCTGTAATCAAAATTTTTTATTTCATTTCTCACAATACTCTCTATCTCTCGTTTGTCATAATTTCCCACTCTGCATAGATCAGAAGTTAATTCCTTACTCCTCTAATTTGCCTATGATATAACCCTTTATTTTGAAACTATTTATCCATTTTAAGGTTAGCTTGGAATATAACCTTCATCTATTCCTAATTTCTGCTAAATTGCCTTCTAAGTTTACTAGCAATTTGTTTAGAGTTTGTAATTTAATGTTTACCAAAAGGTAGAATACTATGGGCATTGATTACTTTGTATTGTTTACATTACATGCTTCACAGATTCATTAACTTTTTTATTAACAGCTTGTGATACATAATTATCTCTGTAATATAAATAGAGATCTGGTACTGGGAGGTCAAATTTCTTCTCATTTTTTTCAGAATCTCATATCTGTACTTTCTCTTTTTTTACAGGTGGAACTTGTTATACATTATCTAGCTCTATAAAATATTTTATTATGATTTGACTGATAGGAACCTGAAAAAGTAAGTAAATTTATGAAAAATTATTTTTATTGAATCAGACTATGCATGAACCATTATTATTTCTTCAATTATTTAAATTACACTTTACATGAAAACAGTTTTGTGATAACAGCTACATATTTTCTGTTTCTACAGTTATATAGATTTTCAAGTATTTTATAATATCTGCAGTTATTTAAAATCAAATGTCTCTGACTCTGAATTTTGTTTGTAGTGACAAGAAATAAGTGATTTATATCTGTCTTTTTTGTATGTTGTAAGGTTTTGAAAGTTTGTATCCTGTAACTTTTTGAAATTTATAATTGTTTCAAAATTTGTAGGTTATTCTCTAGGAATCTCTAAGTATTAGGGTCATGTGAAATGTAAAGAAGTTATAATTAATTTCTCATGTTCTTTTAAAATTATATCAATTTCCTTCATTATTTTCTTTTGTTTTGTTAGCATTTCTAGTACAATAATGAATAAAGATGATGATAGGCATTCTTGCTTCATTCTTGATCTTACTAGAAAGGTTTCTAGTTTGCCCTAATTACAACTTCTAGAGAGATACTACCTATAATTTTAAGGAAAGTTCCATTTACTCCCAACAAAAAATTTTGTATTTTATAAAGAAAATTGATACTTTAATTATTTCAGTATTCCTTCAATTAAATGTAAAATCAACTTCAGTATCCCTTTTTACAATCTTTGAGTTCCAAATTCTCCCATTCTCTTTTTCCCCCTTATGAAAAAACCCAAGTAATTTGTGATAGATTATATGTGTACAGTCATATAAAATATTGCCATGTTAGGTTGGGAATGAAAATGCAAACCAAAAAATAAAGGAAAAATAAGAGAGTAAAGAAAATAACACTTCATTCAGCATTCAGATTACAACAATCCTTTCTTTAGAGAGGAATATGCATGAAAATAGATGAGTCATGTAGAGTTGTACATCATAGAAAACTGCAGATAATTTGCCTAATGTTCACAAATATATTTGAAAATATAGATTACTTATTTTCCATATCTTTGAAATAGAGTAGTTGTGTTGTCAATCAAAGGGTGTTTTTCATTTTATAGCCCTTTAAGCATATTTCTGAATTATTATACAGAAAGAATGAATCCATAATCAACTTCACCAACAGTGCATTAATGTACCAATTGTTCCATAACCACTCCATTTATCTTTTTTCTATTCTGTCATATGAGCCCATTTGATAGGTATAGTGCAGTAGCTCAAATATCTTTTAAAATGCATTTTTTTAGGTTTTTGCAAGGCAAATGGGGCTCACAGAGCTAGGTAATTATTAATTGTCTGAGGCCGGATTTGAACTCAGGTACTCCTGACTCCAGGGCCAGTGCTCTATCCACTGTGCCACCTAGCCATCCTTTAATATGCATTTCTTAAAGCAATAATGATTTGAGATCATTTTGATATGCTTATAGTTAGCTTTTACTACTTTGAAAAGTGTTTTTTTATATCCTTTAAAAATTTACTGATTAAACATGACTCATTTTTGATAATTTAAGTTAGTTTTCTATATATTTGAAAAATAAGAAATTTGTAATATTTTTATCATTATGATTTCTATGTCATCTTATTTTCTTCTTGTTTATCCTAATCTTTCCTTTCACCCTCTCCATGCTCAAAAGTCTTTTGCTTCTGTCTTTTACCTACCCCAATCAAATCTTCTTTGTATTAATTTTCTGATTTTCTGTTCCACATCTACTTTACTGTAGGGTAAGATAGATTGCTTTACCCTATTGAATGCTCATGTCATTCCCTCTTTAAGTAATAACATTAAAGTTCATTTTTCCACATCCTCCATACTTCTCCTACACTATAAAAATTCTTTCGTGATTCTTTAATATGAAATGATTTAAACATTTCTAATACTCTTTTATCCCTTCTTCTAGTGTTTGCCTCTTTCTCAAAACTAATATAATTTTTTCCGATAATCTTCCCATCATATTCAACTCATGCTTATTCCTTCTTTCTATATACACTTCTCCCATATTAATGAAAATGGTTTAAGGAATTACAAGTACCATTTTCTCATATAGGAATATAAAGAGTTCAGCATTATTGAAAGGCTGGTATTTTCTGCTTTTTTCTGTATGCTTTTTAATATTTCTTTTAAGTTTTGTATTTAATGTACTACATTTTTGTTCAGTTAATACTCTTCTCACCAGGAATATTTGAAATTCTTCTATTTCATTGAAAATCCTTTTTCCTTTGCAAGTATTATATTTACTTTTGCTGAATAAGTGATACTTGGTTGCAGTCTTTGATCTTTTGATATCTGGAATGTAACATACCAGGTCTCATCATTTAATATAAAAATTGATAAATCTTATGTTATTCTGATTGTAGTTCCATGATATTAGAATTATTTCTCTCTGACAGCTTATGATATTACATCCTTGATGTCAGAGATATGAAATTTGATTATAATATTAATGGAAGTTTTCAGTTTAGAATTTCTTTTATACAGTGTTAAATGGGTTATTTCAATATCTATTTTAACCTCTCCTTCTAAGATATAATGGCAACTTTCTTTGAAAATTATTTAAATATGATATAAAGATGATTTTACACAGTTATCAGGTTCAGTAATTCTAAAATTAGCTTTCTTCAATCCATTTTCCAGTTTAGTTGTTACTGTTGTTTTGCTTTGATTTGTTTTCAGTTTTTGCAAAGCAATGAGTTTAAGTGACTTGCCTAAAATCATACAGTTATTAAGTATCTGAGACTAGATTTTCACTCAGGTCTACTATACATATTTTGATAAAGAGGATGAAAGCAAAAGAAGAACAAAATTAAAGAAGGGAATTTTAATAACCATCCATGCATGATAAAAAAACGAAGGCTAATGCCACAATGATGAAGCTGTGTAGATAAGGAAAGATTTAAGAGATGTGACATGATAAACTAAGAAATTATTATATATGGGAGTCAAAAGACTGAAAGATAAAACCGAGATTCAAAATTTGAAAAAAATTGTGGATTATGATTTCTCTGATAGAATCAGTGTTGTAAGAAATAATCTAGTTGACATTTTAAGTTCATTCCTGATAGCATTAAATTCCAGATGTAAGTACAATAACCAGAGATAGAAGATCTACAGAAAGCTGAACACAAAATCTGGATAGTGGATGAAAAGTTATGGTTATGAGAATTGATTTGACAAGATACACAGAACAAATCGCTACAACAAAGCTCATTTTAAGGGATTAGGCAAAAACATTGAAATGACCAAAAAAACAGAAAAATTAAGTGTAATGAGGCATCAGGAAATCAAAAAAGTTGGGAGCTCTTTCTCTTTCTGTCTCTCTTTGTGTCTCTCTGTGTTACTCTCTGTCTCTGTCTCTCTTGCACTTCTCATTTTTTCCTTCACCCTCTCCCCTTCAAGTCCAGATGGATACAACTGTTATATCTATCATTGTTTCCTATGTCCAATGGAGAAAGTAAGACAGACAGACAGGCAGAGACAGAGAGACAGAGATATAGAGAGACAGAGGCAAAGAGACAGAGAGAGAGAGAGAGAGATATTAGGCAAAAAGGTTTTATGGAAATTCATGTAGAATAATATTTGTATGTACCTGTTCAATGTTAATATGAGATAAAAGATAGATGCAACTTAATGAACTAATGAATTGAATGAACCAGTGGTCCCTTATCATGTTTTTGCCCAAATTTATAATCAATGAACTCGAAAACTATATAAGTTCTTAAAATCTCTTTAAAAGGTTTTTCTTTCTTTTTTCAATTGATTTTTTTATCTAATTACAGTATATGAAATTTTTCAACATTCATCCCCATACATATAAATATTTTTAATTACATGATTTCCTTCCACACTTCCTTTCCACTACTCTCCTGCCAGTGGCAAATAGGAGAATATTGATGATACAGATTTATGCTTAACATGTTTAGAGATTGGTCATTTTTGGTATGAGGAATTAGGATTAAGAAAAAAAAGAAATCCATGAGATGGGAAAGAAATATATGATAATTTTTTAAGTGACTGTAGTGTTCACTCATAATTTTAAAGGTATTTTTTGTTGTTGTTGTCTGCAGTTTTTTTTTCCCTCTGAATGGGGAAAGCATTATCCATAGACAATCTCCTAGGGTTAGCCAAGGTCTCTGAATTTCTGAAAGGAGCTGCATTCATCAACTCACAATGTTGCTTTTACCGTATACAATGTTCTCTTCGTTCTGCTCTCTTCTATCAGAATTATTACATACATCTCTAGAATCTGACTATTAATGGTTTCTTAGATAATATATTATTTCCTATTATTTATATACCATAACTTGTTTAGCCATAATTAATGGACTTCACCTCAATTTCCAAATATTTTGCTACTACAAAAAGATTTCTATGAACATTTTGGATAATGTTTGGACCCTTCCCAAATTTATGAATTCTTCTGTATAGAGGCCTAATATTAGAAATGCTGGGTCAAAGATCATGATTTATTGTTTTTTGGGGATAGTTTCATATTGTTCTCCAGAATGATTGGATAAGTTCACAACTCCACCAACAATGTATTAATTACCTAATCCTCCCGTAACCTCTCCAATATTGATCATTTTTCCTTTTTTTCATCTTAGCCAATGTGATAGGACTGAGGTAATAATTCAAAGTTGTTTTAATGTTCATTTCTCAAATAATGATTTGGAACATATTTACATGTTTGTATATAGCATTAATTTCTTATGCTTTGATGATTTATCATTTGGGGAATAATTTGTAATCTTATAAATCTATATATTTTAGAATTGTGTCCTTTATCAGACCCCCAAGTGTGAAAATTTTTTGCCAGCTTTTTTCTTTTTCTTTTGATTTTTGCAGCATCAATTTTATTACTGCCAAAATGTATTAATTCATTAAGGTAAAAATCATTCATTTTGTAATTTAAAATAGACTCTATTTCTTGTTTGGCATAAATTTCTTCCAGTTCCATGGATCTGACAGACTGTTTCTTGGTCTGATAACTGGTCTATGGTGTCACAATTTTTGTTAAAATCCTTTACTCATTTTGACCTTATTTTGGTACAGAGTGTGAGATGGATCCATGCATAATTCTTGCCATTACTTGTTTCCAGTTTTCCCAACTATTTTTGTGAGTTTTTATCCCAGAAAATAATGTGTTCGGGTTTGCGAAACAGTATATTTACTTTAGTCATTTGCTACTGTTTCTTTTAAACCTACCCAAAATCCATTGATCCATTATACTAGTTAGCTACTACCAAACAGTTTTGGTGACTGCTGCTTAATATTATAGTTTTTGATCTGGTAGAGCTAGATCACCTTCCTTTACAATTTTTTTCTTTTGATAATCTTGACTTTTGATTGTTCCAGATGAATTTTGTTACTATTTTTTCTGACTTGGTAAAATAGGCATTTGGTAGCTTGTCTGGTTTTGCACTGAATAAGTAACTTAAGTTGGGTAAAATTGTCATTTTTATTATATTACCTTGACCTAAACATGAACAATTGATATTTTCCAATTGTTTAGATTTAACTTTATTTGTGTGACAAGTACTTTTTAAATGTGTTCATACAGTATCTGGGTTTGCCTTGAGAGATAGATCCTAAGAATATAATGTTTATACAATTACCTTAAATGCAATTTCTCTTTCTATCTATCACTCTTGGGCTTGGTTGCTCATAATTTATATCATGTGACTTACTGAATTTGTTAATTGTTTCAAGGATTTTTAGATAATTTTCTTGATTTCTCTAAGTATGCCATCATATCATCTGCAAAGAATGAAAGCTTGGCTTCCTCACTACTAATTCTCATTCCTTCCATTTCTTTTTATTCTCTTATTGCTAAAGAAAGCTTGCCTGAGATTATATCAAATAGAAAGGGTGATAATAGGCATCCTTGTTTCATCCCTGTTCTTATTAGAAATGCTTCTAGTTTATTTCTGCAACATATAATCTTTGTTCATGGTTTTCGATAGATATTTTTTATGACTTTAAACAAAACTCTATTCCTATATTTTCTAGTGTTTTAACAGGGATTAATATATTTTATCACAGAGTTTTTTTAAACATTTATTGCAATAAGCAAATAATTTTGTTCATTTTGTTATAGCATACCTGATATAAATCCTACATGATCCCGGTGTATTTTGTTTTCTTCTATTTTAATACAGATAGTTTTATTGAATTTTGCTATGGAAATCCATGTTTTATTCCCCTAAATTTATAACAAGGATTTGAACAAAAAGTGTGGCACCATAGACCAATTGTAATTTACTATAATCTCTTTGCTAAAATTTTATTTAAGATTTTTGCATCAATGATCAATAGGGATATTGATACATAATTTTCTTTGTCTGTTTTAGTTCTTTCTGATTTAACTAAAAGTACCATGTTAGTATCATAATCAGTATTTGGTAGAACTCCTTTTCCTATTTTTTAAAAGAGTTTATGTAAAATAGATATTAATTGTTCCTGACATGTTTGGTCAAATTCACTTGTAAATTGATCTGGACCTGAAGACTTTTCCTTAGGGTATTTATTGATGAATTTTCCAATTTCTTTTTCTTAAATGGAATTATTTAAGTATTTGATTTCATCTCCTGTAAATATGGTAGTTTGTACTTAAGTAAATAGTCAACCATTTTACTCATCAAATTTATTGCCATACAGTTTAGCAAAATAATTATCTGAATTATCTCTTTAATTTCCTCCTCATTAATTGTCAGTTCACCCTTTCCATTTTTGAGAGAGGGAATTTGGTTGTCCCCTTTTTTTTTCTTTTTAATAAGATTAAGCAAAGGTTTATATATTTTAATCTTTGTTTCATATAAACAATTCTTAGTTTTATTTATCATATCATTGTTTCCTTGCTTTTAATTTTATTAATCTCTCCTTTGGTTTTCAGAATTTCTAATATTATATTTCATTGGAGATTTTAATTAATTTTTTCTAACTTTTTTATTTACATACCCAATTCATTGAACTCTTCTTTTTCTATTTTATTTATATAAGCCTTTAGAGATTTAAAATTTTGCCTCAAAACTACCTTAGCTACATAACATAAATTCTGGCCTGATGTCACATTGTTATTCTTTTCTTAGGCAAAAAAAAGCAGCTTTTTTCTCTTCCTCAGTTATAATAAACACTGATATTTATCTACTTAACCTTAGGAGTTTAAAAATAGAATATAAGTAGTTGTAAGATATTTGTATGATAAATTGAGATTGTGATACACAACAAATGTGAGGAGCAGAATGATGAAAGAAAAAATATTCAGTACCTTTGTGTTGGTCAGTCTAGTGGGATTACTCATCCTGAATTTCCTAATTTTTTAAAGAACAAAAACTTTATCTTAATATCAGATATGTAACATTCGTGTTATTTGATTCATATCTATTCCCCTTGTTCAAATGCTCATTTAGTCTCAACAATACCATTTCACAATATTGTATTTATATCTCCCTCTATTTCCAATGTTATAGCTCTCTGTTATCTTCATATCACATTAACTACTTCATGGCAGCCTCTTTCCTAGTAATTTGCCTTCAAGTAATATTACTTCAAATTAATTTAGCATTATTATTTTGATTAATTTTCCTAAAAACAGTTCTGCCATGTAACTTCCTTTTCTAAAATTCTGTATTGAATGGAAATATTTCTTGAATCTTAAAATGATTTCATTCACCTTTCCATGTTTGTGTTGGTACAATAAAACTGTTATACTCAAATTTGCCTATATTGTTCAATGACCTACTTCAATGGATGTGCATGATCGTTCTCCATATCAGCTCCTATTTATGGAGTGCACTTCTGTCTTTTCTCTTCTTTCTCTTTGAATACCCAAATGCCTTTATGGTTCATATAACAAGTTTCCTCTTAGCCTGGAGCCTACTCAGTTTTTAGTACTCTTTCATTACTTCGTTTTTGTTTTTGCTAGGACCATTCTTTCATAAATTTAGTTCTGGGTGAGATCTATGAGGCTAGTTTTTAGATTCATTTAATATATAAGGATACAGAGTTGCAATGAATTTATATGATAGGTCCAAAGTTACATCCGTAGTAGATACCTGGGAGGATTCAAACCCAAGTCTTCCAAATCCATAGCCAGCACGGTTATCATTAAAGAATATACTTATTTTATAATTAAAAATCATTTTGTTTTCTTTTATTTCAATACTGATAGTTTTATTGTACTTTGCTATGGGAATCCATGTTTTATTCCCTTAAATTTAAAGTAAAATTAAATAGGGAGGACAAGGACTGTTTCATCTTGGACTTTCTAAAAAACATCATGATTCTGACAAATATTTAGTAGGCATTAAAAATGCTTTTTTGAATGATTGCATGAATGAATTAATGAGTGAATTCAGGTTTTCAGAGACATCTTTTATTAAATTAAATGTTTTTTTTTGGTTTTGTTTTGCTTTGTTATTTTTTTTATTCCAACCTTATCTTCTAGTGGTCATCTAATTTTAATTATAAAACGCCAGTCTCATTAATTATCTTCAGGTAGTCTTGTCCTCAGGGATTTAGTTTTTTTATGTACTTTACACCCATTCTAATTTTACCCATATTTCAAGTCCAATTTCAAATATAATCTCCAAAATAATAAAAAATTTCAAACAATTCTAACACTTTCTAAATTTTCCTAATTCTGATATCTATTTTCTGTACTTATTAAGAGTAAGTTTTTGTATCTTTGCAAGTGAGTTAGCATATTTGAATGTAGGTCCTCAACTCTAATCATAGTTCCCAAGTTTTCCAGTGTAAACACCTCCTCCATATAAGCTTATCTTATCCCACTGAAACAAGTATTAATATTCTCTCCCTCCTGAAATTATCTTGTAATGCTTCCTCTATTCTTTATGTAGTAGAATGCAAACTTCCTGAAGACAGGTGCTTCAAAATTATTGATTTTTTTCTGTGTGTTTGGTTGCTTGTTTTTTGTTGATTTTTTAACCCCAATACACATCACAATTATGGACATGCTTAGTGCTTCATTCGAATGCTTGATGATTTTAATTGGCTACTTAGAGTAACACTGAATTATATTGATCATGATGCATTATTTCACATACCTTATTATTCTCCCCCAAATTCCTCACCATACTTGAAATACCCTGACAGGGAAAATATAACTCAGCATTCTCATGTTTTGTATGCAAGCTGTAATATAATACTTGGATATGAAAAAAATAAAAGAATCCAAAGTCCAGCAAATTAAAAGATTGGATTGATTAAAACTTCCTGCCTTTAGTGAATTTACAGTGAGGTAATTTGCCATAGCCATCACATGATTTTTGCTTTCTGAGCCAAAATATCTCATATGAATGCATTAACAGTTGATAAGGGTGTCTCATCAGATTCTATTAATAATATTCAATGCAAATTGTATTCATATTTAATATTGATAAATATTTTAGGGCTGGAGAGTAGTGAAGCCATTAAAACAATTCTACAATTTTTATAGCTTTTACAATGTAATATACTTTATGATTACCAACAGCAATGCTTTCTTTACAGAAAAACTTATCATCTATTCATACTAAATTAATTTATATTCTACATTATCATATAGCAACTTTATTTTAATTTGCAGCAGAAAGTGTATTGCTTTGGGTTTTAACTTTTAGGAGCCATGAAACATAATTCTAATGATAACGATGCAATAAAAATGTCAACTTTCTTCTCCTAAGGCTTTAAAATGCAATAGTTAAAATAGAGTGGTGAGATAATTAATATGTTACACTGTTAAAAAAAACAGGATTGATTGAGACTATTTGTCATAGAGAAATGTTTATTTAACGATCCTTCCATACACTTTGTCTAATCACTGATCACTTTCTGAAGGTTTCTCCAATGCATCTCTCTGTTTTACCTTCCAGATAAGGTAGCATTTTCCTTTCATTTTTTTTCAGCAAATACTTAGTTTTTGTGTGACCTTGACATATGAGGATCTATGCCTGCACTGGGGAGATGAAAAAGTCAGATGTTCTCATAACACTTTTTCTTTTCTTTTTTTCTGTCCTAGTGGGTTGGATGTGTGTTGAAGAATAAGTAATGCCTCACCTTTAATTTCATCATTAATTTAGAGATCTCCTGATATAGAAACTAATCAAATTTAAGATGTACTTCAATGTTTGGTGCTTTGATTTCAGAGATAGAGCATATTAGCCACTGCTCAGTTGTCTAGGAGCAATGAAAGGGCAGCATCTTGCTCACGGTGAAGCCATATAAGATAAAATCCATAGACAACTGTCAATTCTGCCATATTGTTGCTCTATAAAATTAAATATCCTAGATTACCTCAGAATGTCCAGAAAAGCTTTTGGATTAAGTAATAATTGATGGTGGACCTACCTCACCTCAAAGCAAATATGAAAGCCAGATATGATTGAGATGATTTTCCTACCATATTATCATCCTTTTGATTGTAGATATTCTTTAGTTACATTTTTTCATAGTTATTCTTAACTTTAAAGAATTGAGGAAAAGTAAGTTTCCACATACTCATGCTAAATGATTTTCTGACAAATTAAGAATCCTATTTAATCAATTATTTTTATATTCACTCATACTTAATAGAAATTAAAGTCCCCTTTCCTTTAAAAATATTGAAACAGGACTGATTACATATATTTCTTTTCTCTGGAGATATATGGTAGTATGAAAGTATAAAAGGGAAGGAGGGAGGGAAGGAGGAACAAAGGATGAAAGAGGGGAAATGAAGAAAAGAAAAAGAAGAGATGAATGGAAGGTAGAAGAAAGGGTGGAAGGAAAAAGAAGAGTGAGAGAAAGGTAGGGAATGAAAGAAAGGAGGGAAGGAATAAAACTCATGAGAATCTTTGGCCTCCATACAATATTTTGATGCTGCAAATAGTACTTTTATGCTATCTCTATACTCTAAACTGTATCTTTATATCTTGCAATATTTCTATCTCTGTAATATGAAAATAGTTTTTTAACATTGAAATAATTTTGCCTTTTAAAACTACAGCCCTTGCTATCTTTTTACCCATGTGTAATAGCAAATATCCCATTATAGTTTATATTTGACCATTTAGAATGTTCTTTAAACATGTTTTGTTTCTATTAAAACCCTGTGGATATTTAGAGAATGACTTTTGGATTTCCCTCCTCATTTCAGTACTTTATGATCTGCTGAATAAATGTAGAGGATAGGTTTGAATACTCTAAGGGTTGAAGTTAATCAATGAAATTAAACAACAAAAATACTGCTCCTGAATTTCCAGAAGTGACTTTATCATTAATAGCCAGCTAGTTCATAGAATTATCTCAAAGATAATGTACTTACTAAATGAAATAATGTAATGAGAATAGTTGGAAAAGTTTTTCACTTACAAACTGGAAACCATTATCTTAAACACTGTGTTCATTCTGAAATAAATTGGAAGTAGCACACTTGAGGACTATGTGGTCATAACAATTCAAACTTCACAACACTCTAAGTTCCAGTCTTTGATTCTGTTTAAATGATTTCCTGATGTCGACTCCACCCACTTCCCTCTCTTTTTTAAAAATGTATTTTCCTCCAGATAAACATGCATATTTTTAAGTTACAAAATTTCCTTCCACCCTTCCTTCCCACTACCCTTCCCTCAGGGGCAAAAAGTAAGGTTAGCATTGTACATATATATTTTGATAAATATGATTACAGATTAGTTATTTTTGGTCTGAAGAATTAGGATTAAGGGGAAGAGATACATAAGAGTTTTTTATAAAGTGTTCATCAGATTCTGAAAGGTTATGTTTTGTGTGTTATTTTGTGTTTTATTTTTCTTCCTGTGGATGGGGATAATTATTTTAGACCATAGCCAGGCTAATGCAGTTGTCCTAGATTTCTGAACTTGCTTTCAAAAGGTTGTTCATTGCACAATGTAGTTGTTAATGTGTACACTATTTTCTTGTTACTGTTCCCTTCACTTAGCATCAGATTCTGTAAGTCATTCCATCCTTAACAGTTTATCCATTTATGGTTTCTTATAGAACAATAATATACCATAGTATTCATGCACCATAACTTGTTTAGCCATTCACTATTTGATGTCCATCCACTCAATTTCCAATTCTTTGCTTCTATGAATATTTTGGAACATTGAGGACTTTTCCACTTTTTTATAATTTCATCTGGCTATAGACCTAGAATTGAAGGTGCTAGATCAAAGGACAAAAGCAGTTTTGTTACTCTTTGGGCATAGTTCTACATTGCACTGCAGAAAGGTTAGATCCTTTCACAACCCCACTAGCAATGCATCAGTGTCCCAATCCTACCACAACTTCTCCAACATTGATCATTTTCCCTTTTTCTCATCTTGACCAGTCTGTGAGATGATACCTCATTGTTGTTTTAGTCTGCATTTCTCTAATCAATAATGAGTAGAAGCATTTTATATGATTATATATAGCTTTAATTTCTTCATTTGAAAATTATCTGTGCATATCCTTTGGCCATTTATTAATTAGGAAGTGACTTGTCACCTTTTAAATTTGATGCAATTCTCTATATCTTTTAGAAATGAGACCTTTATCAAAACTCCTACTTGTGAAGATTGTATCCCATGTTTCAACTTTCCTTATAGGTTTGGCAGCATTAGTGCATTATTTTAATATTTAATAAGTCAAAATTATTCATTTTGCTATTTGTAAGTTGCTCTTATTCTTGTTTTGTAATAAATTTGACCCCTTTCCATAGACCTGATAGAGTAAGTCTTGGTCTATCAATATATCTATGGTATCATTCCTTATGTCTAAATTCTGTACCCATTTTGACCTCATTTTGGTATAGCATGTGAGATGTAGATATATGCCTTATTTTGCCATACAAATTTCCAGTTTTCCCAATGATTTTTGTCAAATAGTGAGTTCTTATCTATATCCAGAAGTTGGTATCTTTGTGTTTCTCAAATAGTAGATTATTGTAGTCATTTACTGGAATTTATTTTGAACATACTCTCTTTCTTAAATGGTACTAAGCACTTTTGATGACTACCACTGTAGTGACAGTATAGTCTTAGATCTGGTAGAGCTAGGTCACCTTTCTATACACCATTTTTCAGCAGATCAAGGAAATATAATTTAAAAATTATTGGGATACATGAAATTCATGGTTAGGAAAAGAGCCTTGACCTCATTTTTAAAGAATTTCTGCAAGAAAATTGCCCTGAGATCCTAGAGGAAGAGGGTAAAATAGAAATTGAGAGAATCCACTGATCCCCTCTGGAAAGAGATCACCAAAAACAAACCCCAGGAATATTATATCCGAATTCAAGAACTCCCAAGCCAAAGAGAAAATATTACAAGCAGCCAGAAGGATACAATTCAACTATCATGGGACTACAGTCAGGATCACACAGAACTTAGCAGCAACTGCCTTAAGGGCCCTTAGGGCTTGGAATATAATATTCTGGAATGCAAAAGAACTTGGATTGCAACTGAGAATCAACTACCCAGCAAAACTGAAATCCTGTTCCAGGGGGAAAGATGGACTTTCAATGAAACAGGGGAATTTCAAATGTTCCTGTTGAAATAGCCAGAGATGAACAGAAAATTTGATCTTCAAATATAGGACTCAGGTGAAACATAGAGAGAATGGATGAGAAGGGACTTAATGATAATGAAATGCATGTATTCCCACATGGAAAGATGATACTGATAAAAATCTTATAAATCTCATTTGATAGAGCAGTTAGAAGGAAATTTTATAGATGAGACACAGGAGAGATCTGAATTTGAAAATATATATATATATATATATATATATATATATATATATAGTAAAAATGGAGTGAATAGGTGAAAGGGAAATGTAGTAGGAGTAAGAGAAGGAGAGGTAGAATAGGTAGGATATTTCATTTAGTTTTTGCAATAATATGGAAGGGTGGAAGATGAGGGGGAATTAGGGAGCCTTCAATCTCATCAGAAATGGCTCAGAGAGGAAACAGCATAAACAATCAATAGGGTATAGCCATCTAGAAGATAAAGGAAAGAAAGGGCATGGTGGAGGGGAGGGGAGATCATAGGAGAGGATAGTCAGACATAACTCATTTTACTTTTTACTTTTTGCAAGGTAGTGGGATTGGGTGACCTGTCCAGAACCACGGGACTGGGTGGTTGCTGCGTCTCTAGGGCGAGATATATTTTTGGGGCCTTCTGGCCCCAGGTCAGTTGCTCTGTCTGCTGTGCCTTCTACTGTCCCATAGCACATTTTTGAAAAGGATCATAGAGAAATGAGAAAGAAAATATAATAGATGGTAATGGGGTGGAATGGATGGAGGGAATTACAATCAGCAAAAGTAGCTGTAGAAAAATATGGAAGCAATTTTTATGATGGACTTATGATAAAGAATGTGTTCCACCTGAAACAGAGCTGATGGTATCAAAACACAAACTGAAACACATTTTTTCTCTCCTTGTTTCACAGTATTTCTCATGAGGTTTGAGGGGATATTATATTTACCCTTAAACAAGAAGGTTTTTTGAAATGTGTAAATAAATAAAAGAAAATTTAAAAAATATTAAAAAACGAGTGATCTCAAAAAGACATAAGCCTAATCAGAGAATTTTAATGGCTACCTCTTTCTTACCATATGAATCCTAAACTTCTCTTCTTGATTCTAAGGCTGACCAAAATCTGATCTCCCACCATCGCACAGCAAAATATTTTTTAAAAATTATTTTTATTATTAATTTAACAATCAACAACAAAATTTGAACATTTGAAGATACAGAGGAGGAAAGAAGATAGTACAATAAACTGTGAAATTCTATTAGAATATATGTGTACAATGTTGTATATACATATAAGGTTTAATAAAGGAATAATAAAAAACTATGTCTTCAAAAAAACAAAGAGAACCTCAATAAAAGTAAAGTGAGAAAAAATACACTACAGTCTATATTCAGACAACATCAGTATTGTCTTCTGATGGATAGAATTCTTTATTGTAAGGTCATTAGAGAACTTGTTTCCACATTATTTCCCATAGTTTCAAGCTGTAATTCCTTCAAACCTATTCCCCACCCCCATTTATACTATTTGCTCTCTCTCCTTTCACCCTGGTCCTTTTCAAATTTGTGCTCTATCTGACTATCCTCTCCTTCCATCTTCCCTCTCTTCTATCACCTATATCCTTCTTCCTTCCCCCTGTTCCCTTTCCTCCAACTGTTTCCTCACTTTTTTTCACATAGGGTAATTTTGTTTCTATACCCATTGGAGTGTGTATGATTTGTCCCCTCTGAGCCCCTTCTGATAAAAGTAAGGCTCATTCCCTCCCCCTCCCCTCCTGCCCTCCACTCAATTGCCTCCTTTATGTGAAATAACTTTCCACACTCCACCTCTCCTTTCCCTTTCTCCCAGTACATTCCTTACTCCTCAATTAACTCCATCTTTTCAGTATATTATAACCTTCAAATTCAACTACCTCCTCTGCCTTGTCTATATATGCTCCTTGTAATTTCCCTAATAAATGAAAACTTCATATGAGTGATCAGTATCATCTTCCCATGCAGGAATTCAAGCAGTTCAACATCATTAAACCCCTCTTGATTCTCTCTTCCCATCCACCCTCTCTATTCTTCAATTCAGTCTGATACTTGAAGATCAATTTTGTTTTTGTTCAGCTCAGGTCATTTCATCAGGAAATTTTAAAAGTCCATTGTTTCATTGAATGTCCATCATTTCCTCCAAAAGAGTATGTTCAGTTTTGCTGGGTAGTTGACTTTTAGTTGCACTCCAAGCACTTTTGCTTTCAGAATATCATATTCCAAGCCATATAAACCCTTATGTAGAAGCTGCTTAATCTTGTGTTATTCTTATTATAGTTATATGATATTCGCATTCTTTTTTCTGGCTGGTTGCAATATTTTCTCCATGACATGAGAGTTTGGAAATTTAGCTATATTATTCCTGTGAATTTTCATTTTGTGATCTCTTTCAGAAGGTTACAGATGGATACTGTCAATTTCTATTTTACCCTCATCTTCTAGGATATCAGAGAAATTTTCCTGGATAATTTATTGAAATATTAAAACTAGGGTCTTCTTTTGATCATGATTTTGAGGTAATCCATTAATTTTTAAATTATCTTTCCTGGATATATTTTCCAGGTCAGCTGGTTTCCCAATGATATATTTCCTTTTTTCTTTTTTGTTTTTCATTCTATTGCTGTTGTTTTATTGTTTCAGTTTAACAGCACCATTCTGCATTTGAAGGAATTATTTTCTTCAGAGATGTTTTCTATCTCCATTCCAACTGGCCTATTCCAATTTAAGGCCTTTTGGGACTGCTTTTTTTTCCATTTGACCCAAAGTGATCTTGATGATCTTATTTTCTTCAATATTCTTTTGTATCTCCTTCACCAAGCTGCTGACTTGGTTTTCATGATTTTCCTAGATTGCTATTAATTTCCACCCCATTTTTCCTCTACTTTTCTTCATAGGAACAAAGTAATTAACTATGATTGGATGTTTTTCTTTTATTTTTTGCTCATTTCACTTATCTTTGATTTGATTTTAATTTTTTGTTAAGATGGGGCCTTGCCTAAAGGATGGGAGGACACATTGTCCCAAGTTTTTGAGTGTTTCTACAGCTGTATTCTGGGATATCTCCCAGGTTCTTGCAAGTTTTCAATACCTCCAAGGTCTTATTAGAGACTCTGACTACTCTACTGGTTTATATTATGGTCTGTGGGTGACTGCAATTTCTCCTTTCTGCCTTGGAACTATGCTCCACTGCAGATAGTGAGTTCTGTTTTGTTTCTGGTCCTCTTCCTGGGCAATGAGGCCCTAGGCTATTACCTGGATCTGAGTACCTGTGAAGTAACAGAGTTCAACATCAGGGATAGTAAAAAGTCCTCTATAATCTCCCCTGAACCCCTTAACATCTGCAGATTGAGAGCTCTGGAAGCAGATTCCAGTTGACTTCTTCCTGGTTGGCACCCCAGGCCTATTCATTGTCTCTGGGGAAGAATCTGCACTGAGGCCTGCACTGGAGAGTGCTCCTCTCTCACACTGGTATGGCATAGTTTTCCTGCTTATGTTTCCAATTGTCCTTGTCAGTCCTTTAGCAAAGTGGTCTGGAAGCACCCCATTGCCATGGATTCAGGTGCTCAGTGGTATGGACCTAGATGGCTGGAGCAGCATCCCAGACTGTGCTGCTAGTCTTTTCTAAGCCCAGACCCTTCCCTTTTGACCTTCAAGTTGTGCTGGGCTGGAAAATTATTTCACTCAGTCTTTCTGTGGGTTCTGCCACTCTAGAATTACTTAAGGTTTATTCTTTAAATGTATTTGGAGTAGTTTCCCAGATAATGAGAATTCATGAGAATTCATGCCTTTATTCTATCATCTTTTCTCCACCTCTATTGTATCACACTTTTAAAGAAAAAAATTAATTCCAATTCTATATAACTTGTTTGAAAAAATAAGAGAAGGAATTCTGCTAAATTAATTTGGTTATACTAATATTTTGATGATACTTAAATCAGTAAGAGCAAAAACAGAGAAAGAGAATTATATACTAAGATGCCTGACCAGGATGGTGGAGAAAAGTCAGGCAATGTTTTAAGTTCCCCTTGCTTTCTCTGAAAACTAATATGAATCAAATCTTTTAATAGGTATTGCCTCCACAGAACCCATAAATGAATCTAGATGAACATTGTATAGTGGGGTCAGAGAGCAGAGACCCAGTGAAGGGGTAGCAGGTGAGGCTGGAGGACTGATCTGAGAACAGCCATGGAAGTGTTTGCAATGTACCTGGCAGAAAGGAGAGCTCAAGCATACCACCCAACCATCTCTCTGATTAGCTCAGCTGCTCTGGAAGATGTGTCCATGAGCCCCATGTACTCAGTGAAGGTCCTATGTTTCTAGTTGAGTACCCCCTATTCCTGTGGGAAAACATAACTTTCTTCAGAATAAACACAGAAACAGCCCTCAAGTGTTTGTGCCTCGTTCCAAGGACCAGGTGGCCAACAGATCAACCCTAAGTGACTGTGGAAAAAGTTGATTAACTTTATAGCCTGAGAGCCTAGTCCACATTTTTCAAGGGCCACCCAGATGCTGCCATCCCCTCCCCACTCCTCCCTTCCAGGTCTAGGGAATGAGTCATTATTCAGCATCACAGACAACCCAAAGAAAGTTCTGGCATCCCATATAACTTTTCCCACTGAGTAACTTCCTGGAGTGAGAACAATCTCAAGGGATCACAGCACTGAAGGTCTGTGAGCAGTCCCTCCCAAATGCCAGACCCTAGGGAAAGGGTCCAAAATGAAGAAAGACCAGTTTAAAGTTGGATTTATTGAATGAAAACTTGAAGATAAGGACCCTATCCCAGAAATGACTAGAGCTTCAGAGGTGAATATGAATTGGTCTCCAGCCCAAAAAAAGATTTAAATGACATCAGAAATGAGTTTGTAAAAGAAATGGAAAAAGTGGGAATAGAAATGGAAGAGAAAACTAACATCTTACAAACAGAAAACTAAACTTTTGAAAATACAATGGGGCAAGTGCAAAAAGAAAATAATTATTTCAAAAAATGGGCAAATGGAAAAAGATAACTCCTTCCATAATAAAATTGAGCAATTGGAAAAGGAAAAGCAAAGGTAAATGAAGAAAAAATATCTCAACAATGATTAGAATCTTTGCAAACTAATTACTTCAAGAGACACCAAGAATCTGTTAAAATATCAAAAAATTGAAAACTCAGAAAAATGTAAAATATCTCATCAGCAAAACAAAAGATATGAAAAATGAACCCAGGAGAGACAATTTAGGAATCATAGTAACTCCTGTAAACCTTGAAGAGAAAAAAAACCTGGCTCCAATACTTCAAGATATAGTGAAGGAGAATTGACCTGCTATCAGAGATCAAAATATCCATTGATAGAATACATCAATCCAAAATCAAATCACCAAGAAAATATTGTGACCAAGCTACAGAACTGTCACAACAAGGAGAAAATTCTGCACACCGAAAAAAAAAATAAATGCCAAGGAGCCACAGTCAAGAAAACACAGGACCTGGCTGTATTAACCCATCAAGATTAAGGGTTCAAAGGGCTAGAAATATGATGTTCCAGAGAGTAATACAGCTTAGAATGCAGCCAAGAATTTTATATCCTGCAAAACTGAGTCTTCTCTTCCAGGGGAAAAGACAGACTTTTAAAAAATAGGAGACTTTCAACTTTTCCTGATGAAAAGAACAGAGCTAAACAGAAAATTTGGTCTTCAAACAGGAAGCTCAAAAGATACCAGAAAAAGGTAAAAAGGGGAAAAGAAAAAAATCAAGTAAGAGGAAATTGACTATATACAAACCTGGAAGAAAGAATTGTAACTCTCTTAGAGAGATTATACTTTGTTTAAAGTAATGAGCACTCATGACTTTTCTGTGACTCTGAGGGAATGATTTAAAACTAATATCTCCTTACAAACCGGGGACAGTAAAGAGATGGGAGGAACGGGGAGAACGAATGGGGCAAATTACATATCATGAAAAGGTATGCAGTATGTATTGCAATAGAGGGAAGGAAAGGAGGAGGTAAGAATTGTCTGAATCTTACTCTCCTCAGATTTGGATAAAAGAGGGATTAACACACACACACACACACACACACACACACAAACACACAGAGACTCATTTGAGTTTAAAACTTATCTTAGATTTCAGATATTAAGAGGGCAAAGGTTGCTTGGGGAGGAAAAGAGAACCTGACAGAAAGAAGAGAAGGAAAAGCAAGAAAAGGGGTAGGAGAAAGAAAAGGAGGGTGGTTGGTTAGAATGGTGCAAACACACAGAAGGGGTTTCAGAAGCAAAATACTAGGTAATAGAGTTAAAGTGAAAAAGGAGATAATTACAAGCAATGGGAAGATCACATGGAGGGTAATAAAGAGTTAGTAATCCTCCCATTGGGATAAATGGGATGAATTTTACCATAAAACAGAACCAGATAACAAAATCCTGTGATATGCTGCTTACAAGCAATGTTTTTTAAGCAGAAATACATACCGAGTAAAAGTAAAAGGTTGGAGCAGAATATATAATGCTTCAGTTGAAGTGAAAAAGACAGGGGTAGGAATCCTCGTTTGAAACAAAATAGTTGCAAAAATAGATCTCATTAAAAGAGATAAAAAGGAAACTATAGACTCCTAAAAGCTACCATAAACAATAAAGAAATTTCAATACAAATTATGTATCCTCCAAGCAGTACAGCATCCAAATTTTTAAAGGAAAATGAGTTAAAGGAAGACATAGCCTGCAGAACTCTTGTGGTTGGCCACCTTAATATCCCTCTCTTACAATTAGATAAATATAACCATAAAATAAACAAAATTACTTTAGCAGCTAAATAGAATGTTAAGAAACTTAGATATGATAAATCTTTGCAGAAAATTGAATGGGTATAGAAAGGAACA
The DNA here is from genome assembly GCF_037893015.1 of Macrotis lagotis. Lineage (NCBI taxonomy): Eukaryota > Metazoa > Chordata > Mammalia > Peramelemorphia > Peramelidae > Macrotis > Macrotis lagotis. The sequence continues at coordinate 141,145,383 of NC_133660.1, read as the reverse complement.
TACCATTTTTTGTAGTACAGGGCATCTACACAATAATTGATCATGAACTAGGATATAAAAACTTTATAATCAAATGCATAAAGGCAGAAATAGTGAAAATTCATATAAATATTAGCAGAGAGATTATCATGAGAATAATATGGCATGATAATGTAGGTTTTATACCAAATGTATATAAATATTAGAAATTTTCTAGTATCAGGAAATATTACTTAATATGAAGGGAAAAATGGCATTCTTTATCATGGTAGTAACAAATAACAAGGAAATCTCAACAAATTCTGAAGAAAATTTTCTAAATATTTTATTTACTTTTTCCAGTCACAAACACATGTATATTTTTAAGTTACAAAATTTCCTTTCACCCTCCTTTCCCACAATTCTTTAGCAGTGAACTGTGAGGCTAGCATTGTACATACATATTTTTGATAAACATGTTTACAGATTAGTCATTTTTGATATGAGGAATTATGATTAAGGGAAAGACATAATTTTTATAAAGTGTTCACCAGATTCTGAAAAGTTTGTTTTTATTCTTCTGCTTTGTTTTTCATACTGTGGATGGGGATAACATTGTCTATAATCAGTCTAAAAATAGTTGTCCTTGCTCTTTGTACAGCTGAGATGAGCTGTTTCCATCAAGGTTAATCATCTCACAGTGCTTTTGGGAATGTTCGCATTGACCTCTTGGTTCTGTTCTCTTCACTCAGCATCAGATCCTGTAAGTTGTTCCATGATTCTCTAGAGCATGACCACTTATGGTTTCCTAAAGAACAATAATATTCCAAAATATTCATGTACCATAACTTGTTTAGTTGATAAGCATCTTTTCAATTTCCAATTCTTTGCCACTACAACAAAGAACTTCTATGAATATTTTGAACATGTGGGACTTTTGTCATTTTTAATATTTTCTGGATATAGGACTAGAATTGCAATTGGTTGATCATAGCGAATGAACATTTTTGTTACTTTTATTCATAATTCATATAGCTCTCCAAAATGATTGGATCCATTCACCACTCCACCACAAATGTATCAGTGTCCCACTCCTCCCACAACCACTCCAGTATAGATCATTTTATATTATTCTCATGTTGGACAATCTGATAGATGTGAGGTGGTATTTCATTGCTGTTTTAATTTGCATTTTTCTAATCCATAAAGATTTGTAACATTTTTTCATATGTTCATATAGAGATTAAATTTCTTCATTGAAAACTGTCGATTCATATCCTTTGACCATTCATCAATTGGGGAATGAGTTATAGCATTGTAAATTTGAGGCAATTCTCTATATATTTTAGAAATGAGTCAGTTATCAGAACTCCCAGTTGTGAAGATTGTTTCCCAGATATCAACTTTCCTTCTAATTTTGGTAGGATTTATTTTATTATTGCAAACCCTTTTTCATTTAATACAGTCAAAATAATTTTGCAGTTTAAATATGCTGTAATTTTTCTTTGTTGATAAAGTTATTCACTTTCCATTGGTCTGATAGATACTTTTGGGTCTATTAATTTATCCATGGTGTTGCCTTTTTGTCCAAATCCTGTGCCCATTTTGAACTTTTTTTTGGAATAGGGTGCCAGATGTGCGTCTAAGCCTAGTTTTTGCCATATTATTTTCCAGTTCTCCCAACAATTTTATCAAATGGTGTTTTCTTATCCCAGAAGTTGATGTCTTTGGGTTTGTTAATTGCAAAGGAAGGTAGCCTCACATATCAAAATTAAAATTATTTTATAAAGTAACAGTCATTAAAGGTGTATAGTACTGGTTAAGAGAAGTCAATCAGTGGAATAAATTCAGCACAAAAGAAACAGTATTTTACATAAGTAATCTACTATTTGCTAACCCAAAGGCTCCATCTTCTGAGATCAAAATTCACTATTTGTCAAAATCTTGTAAGAAAACAAGAAAATACTATGGCAAAATTTATGCATAGACATATATCTCACAAACTATATACTAAGAAAAGTTAAAATGGTACTGGGTTTAGACTTGAAAGGACTGCCATAACCTATTTAAAGGAACAAAGGATATTTCATCTATCATTAGATTTATGTAGAACAGAGGAATTTATGATGAAAGAAATACAGAATTCCAAATAAAAATTCAAAAATGAATAATTTCCATTTCATTAAGGTTAAAAAGATTTTTCATAAATATAACCAGTACAACCAAGATAAGGAGAAATGCAGAAATCTGGGAAACCATGCTCATGTTTTTTTTTCAAATTTTACTTATTTAAGTCAATGGGGTTAAGTCACTTGCCCAAGGTCACACAACTAGGCAATTATTAAGTTTCTGAGGCCAGATTTGAACTCAGGAACTCGTGACTCCAGGGCCAATGCTCTATCTCCTGCACCACCTAACTGCCCTCTACTGTGCTACCTTCTGTTAGTGTTTCTGATAAAGTATCCATTCCTCAAATTTATAGAGATTTCAGGCAAATTTATAAGAATACATGTCATTTTCCAGTTTACAAAGGGTTAAAGGATGTGAACAGGAAGTTTTTGGATGAAGAAATTAAAAGTGCCTATAGTGTATCTAGCTAAAATTATATTTAATCTAGACTTTAAAAATCCTCTGAATCAGGATTGATTGGGAAAAATGCAAATTAAAATAACTGAGGGATGAGCTCACTCCAATAAGATTGACCAAAAAAGTAAAAATGATCAAAGTTGGAGGTGATGTTGGTAAACTGGCCCAATAATGATATATTCATGGAATTGTGAACCAATTTTTCTAGGGAGAAAAATTTGGAATTATGCCCATAGGGCAATAAAATTATAAATAACCTTTGTTCCAATAATACCACTACTAGGTCTGTAATCCAGAGAGATCATAAAAAAGGGAGAAAGAACCACATTTTTTTGCTTTTTCTTTTTTTTCTTTTTTTCTTTTTATTCTTTCACAACATGATGTGTATCAAAAATGGTAAACATGATTTTACATATGCAAGCAATATTAGTTCATATGTTTTCATTGGGTTGGCGGAGAGAAGTGAAGAAGCAGAAAAATGTGGAACTAAAAATCTTAGAAAAAGATAAATCTTGAAAACTATTTTTCATACCATTCAAAAAATAAAATGACATTAAAAAAGCAGAATTGGCCAAGTGGGAAAAGAGATATATAAGTACATTGAGGAAAGCAAAATATTTTGTAATATGTAAGACTTTTTCAATTCTTTTCATAATATCTTCCAGATGTAGTCCTATAATTGCAATTGCTGTGTCAAAAGATATGAACAGTTTTATTGTTATTCGGCCATAGTTCCATACTGTTCTCCATAAAGGTTGTATCTGTTCACAAATCCACCAGCAAAGCATCAATATCCCAGGCCTCCCACATCTTCTCCAACATTGATCATCTTCCCTTTTCTCAACTTTGATAATCTAATAGATGTGATATTATACCTCATTATTGTTTTAATTTCATTTCTCTAATCACTAATGATTTTGAACATTCTTTCATATGATTGCATATAGCTTTAATTTCTTCATTTGAAAATTGTCTGTTAATATCCTTTGACCATTTTTCATTGGGGAATTTCTTCTGATCTTATAAATTTGATACAATTTTCTATGTATATTGTAGATGTGAGACCTTAATCAGAACTCCTGGTGGTGCCATGCAGTTGTTAATGTGTAAAGTGTTTTTCTGGTTCTGCCTACTTTATTTAGCATTCAAGTCTCTCCAGACTTTTGCCAAATCCCATACAACAAGGTTTCTTATAGAACTATAGTGTTCCATCTTATATGTATATGACGATTTGTTTAGCCATTCCCCAACTGATGGGCACCCTCTCAATTTTCAATTTTTGCCATTATATATTTTATATAGTTTTTATAACCTTTTTTGTGAATATTTTTGAACATGTAGGTTTCATAAACTTTTATATGATCTCTTCTGGAACAGACTTAGTAGTGGTATTGCTGTATCAAAGAGTATTCACAATTTTACTGCTCTTTGGGCATAACTCCAAATTGAGCTCCAAAATGGTTGGATCAGTTCCCATCTCCACCAAGAATGAATTAATGTCCCAGGTTTCATTCATCACCTCCCACACTGATCATATTCTTTTGTAGCCATATTGGCCAATGTAAGAAGTGTAACAGAGTACCTCAGAGATATTTTAATTTGTATTTCTCTAATCAATGATGATTTAGAGCAGTTTCCATATAAATATGGGTAGCACTGATTTCTTTTTCTAGAAATTGAAGCTCCATAATCCTTGATTTGCAATTTTATATATAAATTTGACTGAGTTTTTTATATTTTAGAAATGAGTACTTTGTTAGAATAACTAGTTGTAAAAGTTGTTTCCCAACTTACTAAATTTCTTTTTTTAATTTTATTTTAAGCAAAAAGATTATTTAAATAACAAGATGTTTAATGAGAAAGAGAAAACTATCTAAGATCAATTTCTTTATAGTAATTTACCCCTACTGAGAGACAGAGATTTCCCTATATGTAACAACTACATACAAAAAAAGTTATAAAAGCAACCTTGGTTTTACAAGGATAAAAGAAAAACATTGAAATTATCCAATCAAGCAAAGTATGCATGTTTTATTTTGTGTGTGTGTGTGTTTTGTTATTGTTGTTGTTGCTGTTACTGTTCAATAGTGAGAGTAAAATAACTTACTGGAATATAAAGATAAAAGTTGAATGAGCATGCCACTAATAGAGAAAAAGAGTTTTTGTTTTTTTTTTCCATAAAACCAGTTTGTTTTTCCCCTCCCATGTTCATTTGAGGATGATCAAAACATACCATTGGCCATTTAGTTTTTTTTTTTTTTAAATACACATTATGTCTGTGCACATACACCAGTTACTTTATGTACAATAAAGAAATTGGGGAAGGGTATCAAAGAAGAAAGACTACTATACTGCACTAAAAGGATGTGGATGAACCAAACTTGATTTTCTAATTGTGAATGTATTGTTTTCATTGGGAGCACAGTTCCAGAGTAGAATTGCAGTTTCTCTTTTTTAGTAAACACCTCCTGTCTGCATTTGGAATAATCAATTGAATCTTCATCCTCCATTTCCAACGGTGTGGGTGTGTCTGTTTCATTGATTGGTTGTCCATTAAATTGGAATCTGATCTCCTTCATTGATAAGCCATGTCAAACACAATAGACTTTCATTAGTTTACTAAGTGGTGTGTGCCCCTTAATCTTTAATTGCAGCGCCGAACCATCTTGCCCCGGTACCTTCAAATTAATGTAGTAGTTTTCAGTCTGCTCCTTCCTTCAGCTTTTCTTCCGCCATGGCAAATCCGGGGGGGCGGGGGGTCTCCTTAGCCGCTGCTTCACAAAAGGTGCACTGGGGCAGAGCAGGATCAGGAGGAGGAGGAGGAGGAGATGGAGGAGGAGGTTGAGGAGTACTAAAATTCTTTTAATCTTAGTTGTAGTGTTTGATTTGTGCATAAACTTTGTATTTTAATGTAACCAAAATTATACCTTTTGCTTTATATAATATTCTCTGTTTCTTTAGTGGTCATAAACTGCTGCCCTTTCCATGGATCTGACAAGTAAACTATTCTTTTTTCTCAAATAGGCTGATAATATTATCTTTTATGTCTAAATCCTGTACCATTGCGACCTTATCTTGGTATAGAGAATGAGATGGTGTGAGAGGCCAAGTATCTTCCATACTATCTTCCAGGTTTCCCAGAAGTTTTTATCCCAGAGACTGGAATCTTTGGATTTATCACACTATACTTTACTATAGTCAATTACTATTGTCTCTTTTTCACCTAATATATTCCACTGATCCATCATTCTACTTTTTGAACGATATCAAACAATTTTGATGACTGATGCTTTATAATATAATTTGAAATCTGATATGACTGGACAGCCTATCTTTGCATTTTTCTTCATTAATTACCTGAATATGCTTGACCTTTTGTTTATCCACATGAATTTAGTTACTATTTTTTTTTCTAGTTCTCTGAAGTAATGTTTAGGAAGTTTGACTGATATGCCTCTCAATATGCAATTTAATTTAAATAGAATTGTCATTTTTATTATATTAGTTCTGCCTACACATGAGCAATTGACATTTGTCTAGTTATTTAAATCTGATTTTATTTGTACAAAAACTGGTTTATAGCTATATTCACCAAGTTTCTGATTCTGCATTGGCAGGTAAATTCCCAAATATTATATGCTAACTGAAGTTACTTTAAATGAGATTTAATTTTTCATCTCTTACTGCTGTATCTTTTTAGTAATATGTAGAAATGTTGAGGATTTATGTGGGTTTATTTTATATTCTGTGACATTGCTAAAAGTTGCTAATTTCTTCCAGTAGTTATTTTAAAAGATTTTTTAGGGTTCTCTAAGTATACCATCATATCATCTCCAATGGATGGGAGTTTTGTTTCTTCCTTTTTGATTGTGATTCCCTAAATTTCTTTTTCTTCACTTATTGCTAAAGCAAACATTTCTAATAAAATAGTGAGTAATAGTGGTGATAATGGGTTTCCTTGTTTAACTCTTGATCTTATTGGGAATGCTTCTACTTTATTACTATTACATACGGATAATAATTTCCTTCTTGATTATCTTATGATAATATTTTTCTTTTTTTCTATCTATAACTTCGTATAACTCACTTAGCTTCTGCTCTAATAATTTTGATGCTATACCACTTGGTGTACACACATTTAGTATTGAAATTACTTCATTGTCTATGGTATCTTTTAGAAGAATTTGTTTCCTTCCTTATCTATGTTTTTTGAAAAGTCCAAAACCTTTTACTCAGATTTTCCAGATCCTAAGGATATTAATAATGCTTGTTGTTCATTTTCTTTTTTTTTATTAATTTATTTTCATCCATATGCACGTGCATATTTCCAAGATACAAAATTTCCTTCCACCCTCCCTTCTCACCCCATTTCCCTCAGTAGCAATTAGTCAGGTTGGCATTGTACATACATATTTTGATAAGCAATTTCCAAATTAGTAATTTTTGATATGAGGAATTAAGGTTAAGGGAAATAGATATATAAGAGATAATTTTTATAAAGAGTTCATCAGATTTGGAAGCATTGTTTGTGTGTGTGTCTGTGTGTGTGTGTGTGTGTGTGTGTGTGTGTGTGTGTGAGTTTTGTTTTCTTTTGTTTTTCTTCAGTCAAATACAGTTGTCCTAGATTTCTGGACTGCCAAGAGGAGCTGCTTTCATCAACGATGTACATCTCATAACATTGTTGATGTGTGCATTCTTTTCTTGGTTCTACTCTCTTCAGTCACTATCAGATCCCATAACCTATTCCATGTTTCTCTAGAGTCTATTTATGGCTTATTATGCAACAATAGTATTCCATAGTATTCATGTACCATAACTTATTTGGGCTTTCCCCAATTGATGTGCATCCCTCAAGTTCCAATTCTTTGCAACTGTAAAAAGAGCAGCTATCAACATTTTGGAACATGTAGTATTTTTACCCTTTTTTAATAATTTCTTGTGGATTTAGATCTAGAATTGTAATTTTAGGGTCAAAGGGTATGAATAGTTTTAGTTTTCTTTGTACATAGTTCTATATTGCTTTTGAGAAAGGTTGGATCCATTCACAGTTCCACTGGCAGTGTATCAATGACCCAATCTTCACACAATCTCTTCCACACTGATCATCTTGAATCTATTAAGTGTAAGATAATATTTCATTGTTGTCTTAATTTGAATTTCTCTAATAAATAATGATTTGGAGCATTTTCATATGATTATATTTATAGCTTTAATTTTTTCACTTGAAAATTGTCTGTTCATATCCTTTGAACAATTCTCAATTGGGGAATGACTTGTGATCTTACGTATTTTAGAAATGAGACCTATATCAAAACACCTAGTAGGGAAAATAGTTTCCCAGCTTTCTGCTTTCCTTCTAATTTTGGCAAGTTTGATATTATTAGTGCAAACCCTTTTTAATTTAATATAATCAAAATCATTCATGATGCAGTTTATAATGTGTTTTAATTCTTGTTTTGTCATAAATTTATTCAATTTCCATAGACCTGATAGAGTATTTCATGGTCTATTAATTTATCTATGATATCGTTCTTTATGACCAAATCTTTTTCCTGTTTTGACTTTATTTTGTACAGGGCTTGAGTTGTGGATCTATGTGTAGAATTTGAAATCCTATTTTCTAGTTTTCTCAACAATTTTTGTCAAATAGTGAGTTCTTATCCCAGAAGCTTTGGGTTTGTCAAATAGCAGATTACTTTGGTTCTTTACTGCAGTTTCTTTTGAACCCATCCAAATCCCATGATACATTACTCTATTTCTTAACCAGTACCAGGCAGTTTTGTGTCTGTTGCTTTATGAGTTTTAGATCTTGTAGAGCTAAGCCACCGTCCTTTACAATTTTTTAAATCAGTTCCCTAGCTATTCTTGCCCTTTTTTTTGCTCCAGATGAATGTTATTACTATTTTTTTCTAGCTTGGTAAAGCATTTATTTGGTAGTTTGAGTGGTATGCCACTGAATGAATGATTTAATTTGGGTATAATTGACATGTTTATTATATTAACTTGACATTTTTCCAGTTATTCAGATCTGATTTTATTTGGGTGATGAGTACTTTAATAATTGTATTCATAGAGTTCCTGGGCTTGTCTTGGGAGGTAAATTCCCAAATATTTATGTTGTTTATATTTATTTTAAATGGAATTTCTCTTTCTATCTCTTGCTCTTGTGTTTTGTTGTTCATATATAGGAATGCTGATAATTTATGTGTTTATTTTATATTCTGCTACTTTACTGAATTTGTTAATTCTTTCAAGGATTTATTTAGATGATTTTTTGTGTTATCTTGTTGCACCATCATATCATCTCCAAAAAGTGAAAGTTTTGCTTCTTTATTGTCAATTCTTATTCTTCAATTTCATTTTCTCCTCACTGCTACTGTTCTTATATCTTTTAATGAGATCAATTTTTGCAACTGCTTTCTTCTGAAATAAGGATTTCTATGCCTGCTTTTTTTATTTCAACTGAAGCAAAATGTATTTTTGAAACATTTGTCTCCCTAATGCATGTGTCTCTCCACATAAAATGTGTTTCTTGTATGCAGCATATTGTATGAATCTGTTTTTAATCTATTCTGCAATAAATTTCCTTTTAATGAGAGAATTCAACTCATTCACATTCACAATTATAATTATTAATTTTTTATTAACTTGCTTCCTTTTATTTCCCCTTCTTCCATCCCTCCCTTCTATCAGTTCCTTCTTTGCTGCCCACCCTTTTCCCTCCTTACTTGAATAATAAGAGAAAATTATTTTTTACACTTTAATGTTTTATTTTTTCATATTACTGCAATAACCTTCTTGCGAAAGTAAACAGAACCCCTTCTTCCCTCAAAACATAGAGAATCCTCAAGAAAAAAAAGGTGAAGAGAAAAAAAAGTGTTCTTCAGTCTATTTTCATATACCAGCAACTCTTTCTCTGGAATGGTTTGCATTTTATATCCTAAGTCCATTAGGAACATTATTTCAATATTTTCCCCACAGTTACTTTTGTTAACTGTGTTTCCCTTTATTCTATTTCTCCCCAGTTCCAGTTTATTCTATTCTCTCTCTTTCCTTTCACCCTGTCACTCCTCAAAAGTATGTTGCCTCCTCTCATATGATCTTCCCTCTATTCAATAACCTGCACCTTGCCCTCCAATACCCTGTCCCCTTTCTCCCACCCCCTTCCTCTCCTTTTTCTTCTAGGTTAAGATAGATTTCTATAACCTATTGATTGTTTATGAATTGTCCTTTCTTAGACATTTTTGATGAGAATGAAAACACACTCATTCCTCCTCACCCCCCACTCCATTGCAAAAGATTTTCCTATATTCTTTTACATGAAATAATTTAACCATTGTATTTCTCCTTTCCCTTTCTTCCAGTGCATTACATTTGTTTCATGCATTGACTCCATTTTTATATTTAATATATCTTTTTTATTCAGCATTCTCCTGTGCTGTATAAATATGCTCCTTCAAACTGCTCTATTGAATGAGAAGGCTCATTTGAATTTTCAGTAGCTTCTTCCCATGCAGTAATGCATACAGTTCAGCACCATTAAATCCCTCAAAATTTGCCCTTCCTCTCCACCCTCTCTATATATTCCTCACCTGAGTCCAGTACTAGAAGATCAAATTTTCTCTAAAGCTCTGGTCATTTCAACAGGGAAAGTATAAAAATCTCCTATTTCATTGAATGTCCAGCTTTTTCCTTGAAAGAGGATGTTCAGTTTTGTTGGGTATTTGATTATTGTTTGCAATCCTTTGCCTTCCAGAATATCATATTCCAAGTCCTATGAGCCCTTTATATAGAAACTGCTAAATCCTATGTAATCCTTACTGTAGCAACATTGTAATTGAATTGTTTATTTCTGCCTGCTTAAAATATTTTCTCTTTGACTTTGAAATGCTAGAATATGGTTATAATAGTCCCAAGACTTTTTTTTTATTTTAGGATTATTTCCAGGAGGTGATCAGTGAGTTCCTTCGATTCTCTTTTACATTCTGCTTCTAGAAAAATCAGGATAATTTTGCTGAATCATTCTTGAAAAAATGAATTCTAGATTCCTTTCTTGGTTGTGACTTTCAGGTAACCCAATAAGTGTTAAATTATCTTTCTTGGATCTGTTTTCCAGGCCAATTGTTTTGCCAATGAGATATTATTTTTTTCTAGTTTTTTTTTTTTGGTTTTGTTTTATTTCTAACAAAGTCATCAGTTCCCCTTAGCTCTATTTGACATATGATGGAGTTATTTTCTTCAGAGAGTTTTTAATCTCCTTTCCATCTGGCCAATTTTCCTTCTCATCGATTTTTTTAGACTGATATTTCCATTTCACCTAAAATGGTTTTTGACATTTATTTTCTTCAGTGTTTTTTGTATTTCCTCCAACAAGATGTTGACTTGGTTTTCATGATTTTCCTGAATCACTCTCTTTTCTCTTCTATATTTTTCCTCTACCTCCTTTACTTTACTTTTCAAAGTCTTATTAGAATTCTTCCATTGTTTGAGATCATTTCCTATGAATTAATCAATTCCTTTAGATACATATGCTTTGACATTGTTATTTTCTGAGTATATATATTTTGATCCTTCATGGGTCCAAATTAATTTTCTATGGTTAGATTCTTTTTCTTCTGTTGTTTACTCATTTCCTTAATCTATAATTTGAATTTAATGTACTACCAAAGCTTTTTTTTGGGGGGTGGGGCAGTTGGGATACCTTCCCAGTAGCTTAATTCCTTCAGCTTCTTAAGGGAACTGACATCTTTCTGGGCCTGTCTTATGGTTCTGTGGATTACACAAACACTGGAGACCTCTGCAATCTCTTCCATTCCCCTTACCATCTGTTGGCTGAACACTTTGGAAGCAAACTGCTGTATGGCCCCACAGGTTCCTAGGGTGAGGCTGTCCTGAGGTTTGTGCTGGTCTGGGCTCTTTGCCCGCTTTGATGTGGCAAAGTTTTCCTGCTGACCTTCCAAATTGTCCTTAGTGTTCACTAAGCTAAGAGGTCTGGAAACTGCTTCTGCTGCCATGGACCCAGGCAACCCCAGGGTCCCAGGTGCCCCACAGGCTATTCTTGGTAGGCTAGAGTTGTATTGCTGTCGTGGTACCGTGGCCCTGGCTGCCCTGTGGCTATTTCCAACAGTGGTATTGATAGAATAGAACTTTCTGGGAACTTCCAGGTTATCTTGGGCCAGAAAATTGTTTCACCCACTCTTTCTGTGAGTCCAGCCATTCTAAAATTTGATTAGCTTCATAATTTAATGACATTTGGAGTTTTGTGAGGAAGTAATTCTGAGCATTCTTGCCTTTATGCTGCATCTTGGCTTTGCCTTGGGTAAACAAATTTTTACATGCAACTGAATATGAAAATTAATCATTCTTTGAGCCAAACCTGATAAGAATAGGATTTAGGCAGTTCTCACATCCTCCCTTCAGTTCCCTCTGTTGCACTTCATCCTTTCCACTTCTTCATGTAATGTAATTTATTCCTTCCTCTCATCTCTTGAGAGTCCTCCCCTCCACCCTTTTGAATGAAATATATTCTCATAAAATCATATTATCAAAGTCAAGGACAGACCATGAATATGCATACTTTCAGTCTAAATATTTTCCCTCTAACAGATTTAAAATTCTCAAGAGTTATGAGGATTCTTTTCCTAGATGGTGATATAACCAGTTTGACCTTATTGGATAACGGAATTTTTTTCTTTTTTTCCCTTGTCTACCTTTTCATGTATCTCCTGTTTGAAGACTAAATTTTCTGTTAAACTCTGATCTTTTCATCAGGAAAATTTGAAAGTCACCTATTTCATTAAATGTCTATATTTTCCCCCTTAAAGAAAAGGTTCAATTTTACTAAATAGTGAATCTTGGTTGCAATCCAATTTCCCATGCTCACTGGAATATCATATTCCAAGCCCTTGCTTCCCTTAATATTGAAGTATCCAGGTCATGAGCATGGTTCCTTAGTATTTGAATTGCTTCTTTCTAGCCACGTGCAGGATTTGCTTCTTGATCCGATAATTCTGGAATTTGGCAAAAATATTACTTGGTGTTTTCATTTTGGAATCAAGAGGAATTGATTCATTCTATCAACTAATATTTTGCTCTCTGTTTCCAGGATATCAGGGCAATTTTCTTTAATTATACTCTGAGGTGTGGAGTCTAGATTGCTTTTTTGGACAAGGTTTTCAAGTTCTCCTTAGATTCTTAAATTGTTGCCTTTGGATATGTTTTAAAGATCAGTTGTTTCATCAATGAGTTAATTTGCATTTTCTTCTCTTTTTAATTTTTTTTGAAATTTTATTTAAAATATTTTTCATGTCATATGAAATCATTAACTTCCACAGATCCCAGTCTATTTTTCAGAGAAGAATTATCTTCATTTAATATTTGTATCTCCATTTCCATTTTGTCACTGGACACTTTATCAATTCCAGTTGTGAATATAATATTTTTGAAAGAGTTATTGTCCTTTCCACTTGCCTAATTGTGTTTTTCAGGGAATATTCTCTTTTTTTCCACTTATCCAATTTTTCTTTCAAGGATTTGTTTACTTCTGTCATTTTATTTGTTGTAAGACATGAATTTTCTCTTACATAGTGTTATTTTCTCTTGCATTTCTTTTCCCAATTTTTCCTTTTAATTTTCAAACTTCTTTCTAATCTCTTCTAAGAAGTCATTCTGGACTAGAAATCAAATAATACTCTTCTCTGAAGCTTCCCATAGGGCACTACTTCTATATTCCTTTTCTGAGATAGTAATCTGATATTCAAGATAACATTCAATAGAACCTTCTTTGTGCACATCATTTTTTCATTTTTTATTTAGGGTCTTGTGTTGGTGGAAGGTCTGGTTTGCAGACCTTAGTATTCAGAGTCCTAGAGGCTTTACTTAGTGGTGTTAGGAACTCCAGGTGTTTCTCAGCCGATCAACCCATATGGAATGCCAGAAGTTTTCTCAGGATTTTCTGTTTTGGAGGTATCAGGGACCAATCCCTAGAACTGAGGTTGAATCTGACTGTCCTCATACAACCCAGATATTGGCGAGACAATGCTAGACTGTCAAAGCAAGAAATGGTAGATGGTCTCTTTGTGTAATCATTGCTTGGAAAGTCCTGCTGCCCACATCCCACTCTTGGGACAAGGTGCAAGCACCTAAGGATGTTTCTGTTTTAATATTGGAGAGTCAGACCTTGATACAAGAATACTGGAAACTCTGTGATCATGGCCTTCCAGACCAACTTAACTGCTCAATGGATATATTGGACAGTCCTGCTGGAGCTCTCCCAGTCTGCCCACCATACACACTGCAAAACCTTCCTGCTCACACTGCAAAGATTTCCTTTCCCAGTGCTGCAGTTCTCAGGTTAGTGCCTTGCCTGTGCACTGGATGTCTTCTCTCTATCTGGGTACAGTCATACTTCCCTGTAATAGACCTGGCTGGCAAAGTTCCCCCTCTACTTTTTTGTGTTTTGTCAAACTCAAATATTTTAAGAGGCTTGATTCATGTCGGTTCTAAGTTAAAGTCAGGAGAGCTTAAAATATTTCCTGACTTCTTTCTGTCATCTTGGTCAGAAGTTTCCATAAGCAACTTTGGATTTATCATTTTCAGTTATTTTTTAAATTCTGCTCATTAATTCTTTAGTGAACATTTTTTTAGTGAACACTAATTATTTAGTGAACATTTATCTTGTGTTTATTATGTTCTTTATGTGCAAATAGGTGTTGCAGTAGATAGCCCACTGGCCTTGAAGTCAAAAGGATCAGTGTGCAAATTCACTCTCAGATACCTGACTACTAGCTGTGAGAACTTGAGCAAGTCAGTTAACCTTGATTACCTCATATCCAAGGTCGTATTCTGTTTAGTATCTTGTCTTTAGATTGAGATGGCTCTGGAGAAGAAAGTGCACTCAAGTTCAATTCACATGCTTGCCATGATATCACTTTCTTGGATGTTGTGGTCTTCTTTGGAAATGGAGGAAAAACAATTATTATTTCTGTTATAGACACAGTACTCAACTGTACCAAATAAAAGAGACAAAAAAACTTTCTGAATTATTTCAATCTTATAATACCAAATATTAAGGACAATTTAATCTTATTTCCTATTCACCTTCCCAGGGAAATGAGACTTGGTTAATATGTCATCTGTTGTTGAATGTCATCTAAATAAAATCATCATTCATCACTTGTATCCTCCTTGTAGATACACACAATTGTATTAAGATGACCCCAGTAAGGAGGTCAAACAGATTGTTGTCAGGTGTCTGAGGATAGATTTGCCCTATTATTTTTCTGACTCCAGTGTCAGGAGCAAGTTTTCAGGTTTGATAATTGCTTTCTTTCTATCTCTATGCCATAATTCTTATTATTATGAACTTGTACTATTTCATAGACATAAAACTGATCTTTCCTTAAATGTTCCATTATCTAATTCATTATTTTTACTACTGAAAGATTGGTCTTTATATAGAGATCTGCTCCTGGAAGTCCCAAAATTGTCCCATATAAAATAGGTATTCTCTACTAAATTAATGAAAGAACATATAAAATTTTTATTAATGCTCTAATATTTTCAAAGCACTATGCTTAGTAGTGGGGAAAAATAGAAAGATTAAAAAGGTGCCTTCTCTCAAGGAGCTCACATTGTAATGAGTGAACGGTCCCATGGTCTTTAGAATTCGATGGAAAAGCAGATGGAAATTTTTCTGCTATCTCATCACATCAATTTCTGGTTTAGAACCATTGGTTATCAGGCTAGAAACAATGTTGTTTTAAAGACTTTTGGTTTCAGTGATCAAGTTGGTAGTAGTAGTTGGCTCTGAATAAAATTTCTATTTTTCTGTTTGTCCTTCAATGACTTGCCCTCTGTAATCTTGCATCATAATTATACTGCAGTCTTCATTTCATATTCCTATAATCTAGTGAAAGTATACCACTTCCCTGGAACATAGTTTTACTTCTGTATTTTTTGCCTTATTCCTCACATTTTTCCCTATGCATGTAAATATGCTTCCTTTACCTCTTTGCCTACTGATTAATGCTTATTTTTCAAAGTCTAACTTGTATGCCATGTTCACTTAAAAATCTTTTTCTATGGAACCCTCTTGAACTTTCTTCTATGCCTTACTAATTGTACATTTGTAGCTGTGGATTAACAATACATAATATTTATTTATTATTTAAGATTTTGTTTTTAACATTCTGCATACATTAATTTATTTCTAACTTACAACTACTTTATGGGTTACACACACAAATATTATATTTCCTATTTTAATAATGAAGACACTGAAGCTCCAGAAAATTGTTGTAACTTGCCAGAGTGACATAGCTGCTAAAATGGGGGAATTTATTTTGAAGAAAATGGCTCCAACTTGTCAGATTTCCCCCTCCCAAATATGTGTTTGCTTCACTTCCGGTTTTCCCCCTTGGAAAGAAACACACTCTCTCTCCTCCTCGCAAGTTATTAGGTCCTTAATTTTTCCTACAATAAGAAACTAGATTATAGATATTCTAGCTTTCTTTATATCCTGTTTATTTTTTATATAATATCTCAAATTTTATGCAATACTTTCCTTCAGGGTTCAGTATATGCTGGAGGGGGGAAGAGATTTCAATTTTTTGTGCAGCTAAATTCCTTGTCAATAAAGCAATATGCTGTAGAAGTTTGAGGCTGTTTTTTTTTTTCAATTATTGCAGATTTTTATCTCACATCAGTTTGGGGGGAAGCAAACTTTGCTCATGTCAATTTTGAGAGAAGCCAGTCAAGACTTAATTGACTTCCCCCAAAAGTGACATTAATGACCTATATGAATTATTCCCTTGAATATTAAGTAGTAGATTTTTAATTCAGGTAATTATTCACAAAAGTATGTTATAAAGGTATGATTCCCTCTCAGTCTCTATTTCTTAGATGTTAAAGTAATCACCTACATTGTTTAGGAAAGAGATGAATCCAGGTATTCACTCTAATGGAATAAGTATGGGTGAATCTCCTGGGCAGATGAGAAGAATTCTTAGGGAAATTACTTAGGGCAGGGCTGTTCAATCTTACTTTTAAAAGTTTTTTATTGAAAGAATAGACAATATATTTTGATTTGCCATTTTAGTGAGAGCTATGAGATAGCTCAGCTTTGTTTACTAAAGCATTTAGTAAACCCACATGGGGCCATATAAAATCAAACAGTGGTAGCCATGTGGCCACTCTAATGGATTTTGGACAGCCCTGAATTGGGATATGCCTTCATATTGTTGAAGATTCCCCTTGAGCAAATTATGAAATTTGATAGAACACATACTGATGTGAAAGTACCAGTGGAGGAAAATGACTTTGAAGTGGGGGAAATATATACTACTTTAAACTGTTTGAAAAACATTTTTTAAATCTAGATTAAAACTTCAGGAGATGCAGGTAATAACCTTAATTTGACTTCGATTTGGAACTACTGATTACTATATATATTAAAATTTTAAGATTTATAAATACCCTTCTATTTTCTAAATTTGAATTAAAAGAAGCATTTTCAATTATTTAAAATTAAATATTTTAAATGGTATTTAATAAATTCTATGGGTATGTCTGATCAAATTCTGTTAAATCTTTTCTTGTGACATATATATATATATATATACACACACATATATGTGTGCATATACATGCATGGGTATGTATGTAGATATACATATCTATATAAGTATATATATATATATATATATATATATATATATATATATTTATATCTATCTATCTATCTATATGGATTTGTAGACTTTGCTATTCTTGGAAGCTTTCTAAGGGAAAAATATAGCCAGTCACAAAGACTGCTGTTTAAAGTTCAAATAAAAATAAATTTAGAATGCTGGGGAAGATTTGAAATTGTTGTCACAGCTTTCTGTAATCTGACACTGGAGTCTGTGTCAAGAACGTACTTTCTCTCTGTGATTTCAGCCCTGGAAAGGGTGGAGACAAACAATGCTTTATAAATTTATGAGAGTTTATATTAATTAGAGACAAAATTTAAATTTTATATGTAACATCATTACTGTAAATTTCAAAATACGGTAACTCCTAAGATAGCTTTATGTATTTTGGAATTTTAAGCTTCATTTTCTTTTCTGGAGGGAAGAATGTGGAGATATGAAAGAGGTCTTAGAAGAATTAATTCCATTGAAAGAAGTATATTTGAGGAAACTGATAAAGAAGAAACTTAATATCCATTTCTATGTATTATTTTATAAAGCACTTAGCAGATTCTTAATAAAGGCTATTTAGTAAGTCTTGGAGCAACATTCTGTAGAATTTAGTTTTTTTGCAAATATAATATATATCATTTATTCTGACCCTCCTGTGAGTGCTTATCCTATGTGAGTTATATCTAAAATATTTTTTTCTTTTTTTAGGCAAGTCTACACCTAACATTTGAACAGACATCCAACCCATTGCATTTGTATTCTCTGTTGTGGTGTTTGAATGCTTGGCAGTTTAATTCAAGAAAGGACTTAGTATATGGTATCATGTGATCTTCAGAATTTTCTTAAGACAATTTAAGTGGAAGTGATTTAACTTCCAGGCAAGGTATTGGTAGACTATCCAGGTTACACAGGCATAAATCAGTAGTATCCGCAAAAAGACTCTAGATTTTCACTTTGTAGGCAGTCTAAAATCTCTTTTTTCTTGTACTTTCTTCTGGAGCCACTCAAATACTGATCTAGCTAGGGAAATGTGTCAATTTCATTATCACTGTGTACCTCCTTGGAAAGTACACCAGCAAGGTAAATGAAGATATCAATAGTATTCAAACCTTCTTCATTTGCTTATAATTAATTGTTCTACATATGGATGGTATACTACTAGCTAACCAAGTGCCTGAATTTTCTTGATGTTAATTGTTAAAACAAAATTAGCACAAGTAGCAAAGAATCTGTCCATATTTTGTTGTATCTCACTTTCAAAGACTGCAGTGAGTGCATTAATCTTCAGATAGAAAACCATGCACAAACATTTGCTCCACTTTTGTCTTGACTTGTAGCCTTTTCAACTTGAAGAATTTACCAACAGTATGGTAACTGACCTTGATGTCATCTACATCCTGAGTGAAGTCATTTGATAACATGACTGAAAACATCATGCTACAAAGCATGAGAGCAGGGACATAACCTTGTTTCACTCCATTGGTGACTGCAAAATAATAAGAGCATAGTTCACTATCTAGTAACCAGGCAAGCAAGCCATAATGAAAATGATGTGAAATAATGATAAACTTCTCCAAATAACCAAATTTTGACATAATTTTCCATAAACCCTCAAGACTAATGGTATCAAAGGCATTTGTCAGGCCTTCAAAAGTCGTATAGAGACTTCTGTTCTGCCCAGAGTTGCTTGGTAGCAAATAGTATATCAAGTATATACAACCCTTTCTAGAGCCATTCCCTGGCTCTCAAGGAAATGACCATAGTTCATGTAAAGGTTCAGGATATGGAAGAAGGTTCTAGCAAAAAGTCTTTTTTGTTATTGATGTTTTATTTTTCCAAATGCATGTTATGAACGTTTCTCAACAATCATCCATATGTCTATGAATATTTTTAAGTTATAAAATTGCTAGCACCCTAACTTGCCACTTCCTCTCCCCTCAGTGGTGAACAGTGATATTAATATTGTACATACATATTTTTGTTAAGGATGTTTAAAAATTAGTCATTTTGGTGTGAGGAATTAAGATTAAGGGAAAGAAATGCATAATAGATTTGTTTTGCATTTAAACCTTTTATTTATTTTGAGTTTTGCAGTCCCCCCCCAATCTTACTTCCCTCACCCCACCCCACACAGAAGGCAATTTGCCAGTCTTTACATTCTTTGCATGGTATACATTGATCCAAATTGAATGTGAGGAGAGAGAAATCATATACTTAAGGAAGAAACATAATGTATAAGAGATAGCAAGATCAGACAATAAGATTTAATTATTTTTCTAAATTAAAGTTAATAGTTCTTGGGCTTTGTTCTAACTCCACAGTTCATTCTCTGTATACAGATGGTATTCTCCATTGCAGAAAACCCTGAAAAGTCCCTGATTGTTGCACTGATGGAATGATCAAGTGCAACAAGTTTGATCATCACCCCCATGTTGGGTGTACAGTGGTTTTCTGATCTGGTCATCTAACTCAGCATCAGTTTATGCAAATCACTCCAAGCTTCAATAATTTCCCATCCCTATTGGTTTCTAATAGAACAATAGTGTACCATGACATACATATATCACAGTTTCCTAAGCCATTCCAAAATAGAAGGACATTTAATTGATTTCCAATTCTTTGCCACCACATAAAGGGCTGCAATGAATATTTTTGCACAAGTGATATTTTTACTTTTTTATCATCATCTCATCAGGGTATGGATCCAGTACTGGTATTGCTGGATAAATGGGTATACATATTTTTGTTGCCCTTTGGGCATAGTTACAAATTGTTCTCCATCAAGGGTGGATGACTTCACAGCTCCATCAACAATGTAATATTTTCCAAGATTTCCAACAACTCTTCCAACAATGATCATAATCCTTTCTGGTCATATTGTCCAATCTGAGAGGTGTGAGGTTACAACTCATAGACACTTTATTTTGCATCTCTCTAATAAGTAATGATTTAGAGCAATTTTTCATATGACTATGGATTGCTTTGATCTCATCATCTGTAAAAATGCCTTTCCATATAATTGAGCATTTGTCAAATGGGGAATGGATTTATTGAAATACATTGACTCAGTTCTCTGTATATTTTAGAAAAGTGTCTTTTGTCAGAACCATTAGTTGTAAAGATTGGTTCTGAGTTTACCACATTTCTTTTGATCTTGCTTACAGTGGTTTTGTCTGTGCAAAAGCTTTTTAATTTAACATAACAGAAATCATCTAGTTTGATTTTATTGATGTTCCCCATCACTTCCTGAGTCATAAACTGCTTTCCTTTCCATTGATTTGATAAGAAAACTACTCCTTGATCTTCTAGTTTGCTTATAATATTGTTTTATGTCTAACTCCTCTATCCATTTTGATCTTCTCTTGGTATAGGGTGAAATGTGTTGGTCTAATCTAAGTTTCTTCAATAGTAACTTCCAATTTTCCAAGAAGTTTTTATGGAAGAAAGAGTTTTTACCCCAATATCTATATTCTTTGGGTTCATCAAACAACCAGATTACTATAATCATTTCTGATTATTACACGTAGGCTATTCCACTGGTCCACCACTATTTTTGGCCTATAACAGACAGTTTTGATGACTGATGCTTTATAATAAAATTTTAGATCAGGTAGGGCTAAGCCACCTTCTTTTGCACATTTTTTGATTGAATCCGTGGAAATTCTTGACTTTTTATTTCGCTGCATTAATTTGCTTGCAACTTTTACTTTTTTTTAGGTTTTTGCAAGGCAATGTGGTCAAGTGGTGTGCCCAAGGCCACAGATATAGGTAATTATTAAGTGTCTGAGATTGGAATCATACACAGGCCCAGTGCTCTATGCACTGCTCCACCAAGTCCGCCACCTTCCACTGTTTTCTAACTCATTAAAGCATTTTATTTTTGAATTTTGATTGTTAGGGCACTAAACAGGTAGCTTAGTTTTGGTAGAATTGTCATTTTTATTATATTAGCTTGACCATAAGCAGCTGATGTTTGTCCAGTTATTTCAATCTGATGTAATTTGTGTGAGCAGTGCTTTGTAATTGTTTTAAAAACTTTTCTAAGTCTGCCTTGGCAAATAGACTCCCAGGTATCTTACTTTGTCTGAGGTTACTTTGAATATGATTCTCATTCTAGCTCTTCATGTTGTATCATGGTAGTCATATATAGAAAAGTGGAAGATTTATGAGGGTTTATTTTATATCCTGAAACTTGACTGAAATTACTAATTGTTTCCAGAAGTTCCAGTAGTTTCCAACTCACACCTCTAAGAATGGGCAATATGACCAGAATGGTTTATTTCTTGGTAATCTCTAGGTGTACATACCATCATGCCATCTGCAAAGAGTTAGAGTTTTGTCTCCTCCTCCCCTATTCTAATTCTTTCCATTTTTTTCTTCTCTAATTGCTGAGGCTAACATTTATAATATGATATTGAATAGCAGTGGTGATAATTGGCATCCTTGTTTAACCCTTGATTTTATTGGGAATGTCTCGTCTATTCCCTTTGCATGTAATGCTTGTTTATGGTTTCAGATAGATACTGCTTTTTATTCAAAGGAACAAAATATTGATTCCTACACTCTCTAGTACTTTTAGTAGGAATACATGCTGTATTTTATCAAAAGCTTTTTCAGTATCTATTGATATGCTCATATGATTTCTGATAGGTATATTATTGATATATTTAATTATACTAATGGTTTTCCTAATATTGAACCAACCCTGGATTCCTGGGATAAATCCTACTTGATCATAAGGTATTATC